>NC_089588.1:67259168-67344396 GCF_019320115.1 Miscanthus floridulus | reverse complement strand
TAGGTGGACTAATATGTGTTTATGTGAGGTACATAGGAAATTAGTCCATAGGTACACATGTGTCGAAGAAGTTTATCACATATGTGACAAGACATGGAGTCATGTTGCTAGATGGAGAAGATCAAGACAAGGCTTGACATCGAGGGACAGACTGCAAGTGTGAAGGGCAAGTCGTAAGCTTTGGAGCGACGGACCGCACGTGGCAAAGAAGCGCTGTGAGTTGGCACCAATGGACCAAGGCACCAGTGAAGTGCAAGCGAGTCAAGATCGATGAACCAATAAGGTCACATGATGATATGAAGTGGATCATGTCATTTATGATGGTTGTTGGTGCTTGTGTAGCATCAACATTGGAGGAGATGAAATGGTATGCACAAGGCAAAGGTATAATTTGTAGGGCATTTTATTTCACTGATCTAAGGTTGAGTAGAGAAGAAATAAACTGGATTTATGATACATAGCCGTACTATAAAGAGGGGAAATCTTTTAATTGCAATGGTTATCTAGTGCCACTAAGTGTGAGTCTCATTTGCATATACTTAGCACTCATTGACATGGTGAGGATGCATGAGAAAACACTAAAAATTCTTTGTGAAAAAGCTAACTTATGTGCTAAATCTATTTTGGCACATGTGGAGTTAGCACTTAAGAAAGGGTTAAAAGAAAGAAAAAGGAGAAGGAAATAGTGGTCTGGTGATGCCCAGGAGGAAGAGAGGGGCACACGTTGGGCTTTGGCCTAGAAGAGGTGTTGCTGGCTCCTGATGTGTGGTGTGCGGCTAGGCCTGCCCAGGCTCATGTGCCACTGGTGGGCTGGCCCATCGAACTGCCATAGGGAGCGAAGCTAGGGGCGCGGGTGACTTCACGAGGTCACACGGGGACCAGCGCTCGACCGCGTGGGGAGCTAGCACTACTGCTGTGTGGGACCATATGCGTGGGCACCACCAAAGAGGAAAATGAGGAGAGCGCCATTTCCTATGTGGAGCTGTGAGCCTATACTTTTGGATCATCGGAGGCTTTTTGGGCTAGGGCACCTAGGTGTGCCTACTGCCGCTTGTTGGGGGCCTGGTGGAGCACCTAGGTGCTAAGCCGGCCACGCACTATGTAGCCAACTAGGAGGATAAGGCAATGCCTTTCCCCTCCTTCCCTAATAGCTCTCTCCCTCTTTCTAACTCTTTGGAGATGGGCTAGAGTTCCTTCTCCTCTCCTCTCTCTCCAATGGTTTGTGCTAAGATTTCTAGGAGAGATTGAAAGCCCTTTGTGGGTGTGCATGAGAGGTTGAAGATCCACCTCCTCCCCTTCCTCTCCCTCTCAAGCTTGGTGCTAATTTAAGTGAGGGATTGAGTGACCTAGTGTGTGCATTTGAGGATTGCATTTCGTGGCACTAGGAAATCTTTGTGATTGGGGGATTTCTTATTTCTCTTGGAGGTTGCCACCTCTTATATAGCTTGGTGGTGTGGTCTCCATTATGAAGCCCATGTGGTGATTGTGCATGGTTCTAGAGAAGGATTTGTGAGGGTATTGTGCTCATCCCATGGGAGCCACGAAAAGCAACTCTAGTAGAGCAAGACACGAAGGGCGACAAGTGATCTAGCGAGTCAAGGTGCTAGTGCTTGTGGTAAGCACTCCACATGGAAGAGTGTGACTTGTGGGTCACCACTAGCAAGAGGACTATTGGCAACCTTGGAGCTTGTCGCAATGGGGACTAGCTCATTGGCAAACAAGTGAACCTCAGGATAAAAATCACTGTGTCAACACTATTCTTCCCATTGGTTTGCAATCCCCTTACACAAGCTTGTATTTATTCATTTATATATATATATATATTGTGCTTGTGTAGTTGCTCTTGTAAATAGTTGGCTTGTGTAGCTTGCTAGTTACCTCCCTTACTTGTGTAGCATAGAAGTAGTTCCCCTTGCATAGCTAGTTGGCTTGAGTAGCCTTGCTAGTTACATTGCTTAGTTTGTGTTGCTAAGTATTTTGAGCTCGGCTTGAGTAGCCTTGTTATTGAGCATTGCTAGTGAGCTTAGGCTTTGTGCTTTTGCATACTAGTTTGTGTAGGAGCTCCCCCATTGCTTGAAGTACTAGTTGCATAGGTTTGTGTGACCTTACTTCTAGAATTATTTAGGTGAGCTCTAGGTACCTGGGCACCTTAGTTGCTTAATTAGGATCCTTTATAAGGTATTACATCAAGCTGATGGCCTAAACCTGCCTAATTGTTGTGTCTCATGTTCTGTGTCACCATCTAGTTCCTTCACATGCACCTCCACTGATTCATCTACTACGTGGGCATATCCCTCGGTAGACTGCCGACCATATTGATCCAACTAAGTCCGATTAGCCCATGCCCGTGGTGAACATGGTGAATATTTGCCAGCTTCCGGGGGAGTCCCGCTATAATGTTTTGGATGAAAGCCTCGATGAGTATTATGAGGGCTCAACCAAGATTGCCTCTAGTTGCCCTACCTTCCCTATGGGGTTTGGGGGCATGATTTTTCATGTCATCCATGACAGCGTCACCAGAGATGGTGAAACCACCGACGAGCTTAATGCTCGCTTAGCAAAGAACACTAATCGACAATGTCACCAAGATGAAGAAGCCACTCATGGAGTTAACGGGGATCCTAATGCCCCGCACCACGCATGCCACAATCTAGAGGATGAGTTCAATAGGTGGGCAACTAGCCAGTACAGAAGATGCCAAGCACCAATCTTGCTGTTGTTTTCAATGAGCTAGTGATGCTCCATAGACTCCATAAGTCAAGAAGATCTAGGAACATGTCATGGCGGCTCAAGTTCAAGTTAATGAGATCCAGCATCCTGCTCCATCTTACTAGACCATGTCGGCTCGTAGCCATCGCTCCCGCCATGATAGAGGAAGTCCACATTAGGGCTCCAAGCGCCCTTGATCCCAAGCCAATGGGCCCTACCTCTATGAGGGTCCCAGGGGAAACTAGGAAGGACATGTCGATCAGGGTGGAATCCCACCTTGTCCACCAGGTGGCTGAGGTGGTAACCGCAGCGCCAACCAGGAGGTGAATCAATCCCCGCCATATGACGTTTGTGAACACATCAACACCAACATCGACACCCATGATCGCATCGAGAACAGCAGGGCTACACGCTATGAAGTGGAGATGGAATGCTAGTGCCAATTTGACACCAAGCATGGGGCACCCGATGCCACCCAAGCACCACCCGCCCTCGGCACCCCCAGACTTCAACCCTTTATGGCAAGACTCCAAGCTGTCCAATGGCCCATTGCCTTCAAGATAGTTGGAGTGGACACCTACGATGGTGAGGCCAACCCTGCACAGTGGTTAATGCTCTATGAGATCACCATTAGAGCTGCTGATGGAAGTAAAGACATGATGACAAATTATTTGCCCATCATGCTCAACCAGTATGCAAACAACTAGCTCCTCAGCTTATGAGAAGACTCCATCCGATCTTGCAATGACCTTAAGAAGGTCTTCACTGAGAACTACATGGCCACCTATGAGCAGCTAGGCTCCAAGTATGACTTGGAAAAGCTTCATCAGACCTTCGGGGAGTCCCTACGTGGTTTCATCATGCACTTCTTAGAGACCAGGAACTCCAAACCCAACATCAATGATGGTGAGGCTATCGCTGCATTCACCAAGGGGCTCCAACATGAATAGCTCTGAGGAAAGCTCTACAGCAAGAGGCCTACAACCATCAGCGAGCTAATATAGATAGCAAATGGTTACGTCGATGCTGAGGAAGCCAAGCGGGCCACCTGCTCCAATCACCCAAAATGCCATCATGATGACCGTCACAAAGAGTGGTGTTACGATGATCACGACTGCCACCCTGATGATCATAGCCGTTGCCATGACGAGCGTGATCGTCTCCTCGATGACCACAAGCACCGGTGCGATGACTACCCGAGGAGCTCAAGAGATAGATAGAACCACCGCCGTAGGTCTGATAACTTAGTCAACGCCATCAATGGTCCTCATGCTAAGCACAGCTACGACACCGACTATGCTAAGCTCCTCGATGGCCCATGCCCTATCCATAAGGGCACCAAGCATACCATGGGAGAATGCAAACACCTGAATATGTCTTTCCACGTAGATGATGGGAAGAGGCCACGACACAACAACGATGATACAAATGATGGTCAAGCCATCGTAGTCATCGAGACCTGCACGCGGTCAGAGCTCACCGCTGCCTCACTGGAACCCTAAGCCACCGTGGATAGCTTTGTTATCATCCCACAAAGCCGTAACGAGCCTTGTCTAGGCACCCCACAGCCAAAGAACGCTGACATACCGCCGTGTTGCCTTCATCATCTACCATTGCCACCGGTGAGCCTTCTTTGGTGAACCCTAGGTTCCATTTTAACCACCCATCGACGCGGCTTGATGAGAGGAACACAACGGTGGTGACCCTACCGCCGGAAACCTCACCAACGGTGAGCTATCGCCGGTCAACCGCTATCCCCTGCCTCTGTTTGACTAATGAGTGGGGCCCATTGACCTTTGGGTCCCAGCTGTTAGTGACTGTTAGTGTAGGTTTTCTTTTATTCTTTTTGTAGAAATGTGTGCAAACTTTGGAAAATCATATTTTGATCTAGGAGTATCCAATTTTGGTAAACCAAATTTTGTTGTGTTCATGTTGATGTGTAGTTTTTAATAAAAATACGAAACTTGCCATGTTCCACAATAAAATAATTGTTTGCTTTTTATCTTGTTTATTCCTTAATAAACTTAGGAAATGCATAACGTGAGTTTGGTATGTGCAAAAATTGTGATTCCAATTTTGTTGGTCTTTGTCTTGACATGCTGTAGCTAGGAAAAATATGGAACCTATAGTGAACATGCTTGGAATAGGACTTCGCTATTTATCCTAAATAAATGCTAGTATTTTGTGCAATTTTTTGTGATAAATATATGTAACCAATGGGCATGAAATTAATTGTATAGTGTTCTTGTGTTATGGTGAAGTTAAGAAAAATATTAAATCTGTTGTTTGACACTTTTCACTAGGTTAAACTATTTATGCTATTATAATCCTTGCTACTTTGTCATTTTTGTAGCCGTTGTTATACTTGTTTAGCTGGCATGAAATTTATACAGTAGCCTACTGGGAGCATATATAAGCTACTGTCATTTTCTCAGAATTTACTGTGCACTTTTGATATATGTTCCTTATTTCACCTTAGTGTCCAAATAAATTAATAAAGGCATTTAAATAATTTATTTGGGCTTGACCATTTTATTTCTAAAGTGTATATGATGTCTATGAACTATTGGTACCATTAGTTGTGCCCAGATTTAACTGCTTGTATGTAGTGAAATATTAATTGCTCTATAATTCAATTATAGTGACTGTTTTGGATAGTTTCTGTTGTTAAGTAAATTGCATGGGTAAAATGATGTTTGTTGTGAATCTTGTCAATAACAAAGTTGTAGATAACTTACTTATATTGCCTTTTTGAAATTTTCCTGCAATAGGATAAATGGTTTGAGAGTTATAACTATTGGAAGTTGGTCTCCAGAAATGCTTATTCTCTGGAATTTCTAGAGAGATCTAGGAAATTGCTTTGTTTGACCTCGATAGCCTATGAATCCTCTTGATATGACTATAAGAAAGTTGTAGGCAGTTTTATAAGCTTTCTGAAAAGTCCAAGATCATAGTATTTGGTTGAGTAGAACTCTAGATATGGCCAAAATAAGTAGCTGCTATTTACAGTCCAGGAAATGACTAAGTCAAATTGTAATTGTTTGTCTTATGTGATGCTTGTGTAGATGCTTCGGCTAATTGAGATTAGTTGTTAGCTGCAGGTTCTAAGCCTCTTACTGATGATGAACAACTTTACCTTAGGTTACTAGAACTTGGTGAGTGTATGTTTGTTGTACAATAGAAGAGATATGCAGCTACTCAGTAAAGATCAACTAGAAGAAAGTTGTACATCTACTTGGTCAACGAATGTTAAACTTATCATACATCTTATGGATAACCATGCTCATGCGTATACACTTTATCATGTCATCTCATCTCTTATGCATTCATGATACTCATTTGTGCATATGCATGCATTAGGTTCCCCGGAAGGAGTGACGCTACTCGACTTCGAACCCGAGCATCAGGAGGAGCAGCAGGCAGCCCAGGAGGAGGAGGTTCAGCTGAAGGAGTCAACATGGAAGATCTTCCTGAGTGTCCTGATCACCAACCTTCCTCATTTTGAAAAGGCAAGCCCTAGAGCATTCTAAGCCTCCTATGTTTTCTAAATATCAACTTGAGTCCTTTTATGTTGATGCATTAAGTACTACGGGTTGATTGGAATCACTTATTGCATATACTTTCCTTGTCTAGACAAATATATCTTGAATCCTATATAGGTCTAGGATCGAATATATGATTAGCCATGCTTAGTCTGGTAGAAGTCGGCTGATTTCCTATCACCAACAAGATATATGTAGATATCAGGTCACGGTTGACTATAATTGCTATCGTGGAAATAACCATGTGTTGATGAATAAAAGGAGACCGAGCAGGATTGTGATAGAGAAGCAACAAGGCATGGAGGTCTTGGTGCCTATTTATCCCTATCTGTGTCGGTTAAGGATCAATTTGTTGTACGTCCTCATGTCATGTTGAACGTATGCCTAGCACTTTGTTGGCCAGATATGCCATTCCGATCATGAAGTCGAGTAGCTCCACTCAGGCTGAGACCCAGTAAGTGAAAGTATGCACACTAGAGGAAGTAAGGGTGTGTAGGGAGCCAGTGGCATGAGTCCAAGGGTAGACTAGGCTTGAACTTCCTAACAGACTAGTAGTATCCCTGAGGGTGCGGCAATGATCGGACCCGTGAATGTACTTGAGTTGTACCAAAGGTGACCCAACACGACCTCGATGGGGGAAGTATGGGTTTGTGTTAGGAATAACTCCCTAGCTGGTTGGAATCGATTCGAGTTGCCATCTCTCCCAGATAGTGAGAACTTGACTAAGCAGCGGCAACATAGCATTAATTGATGGAACTTGATGGTTATGATGATGCTCAAATTAATACACCAAATATGGTTACTAATGCTTGTTAGCCTAATCAAGTGATTGCTCTAGTACATGTGCTAATCTAGAGATGCTTAATTGAATAGGTATTCAATTTGATGCTAAAGATATTAAATCTCCAAGATATGTTACTTAAGCTTTTATGCAAAAATGTTGTCAAGCTACATCCACCGATAAAGCCTTGCATACTCCTTAGTGTCATATTATTTTTGGTTTACGATGGGTAAGTCGAGCTGAGTACATTCTCGTACTCAGGGTTTATTCCCTCTTGTTGTAGACGATGTGATGTATCATGGGTACTGTAAGAACTGCCTTCATCCTACCGTGGATGAGGACTAAATCATGGGGCATGGTACTCCTAAGTTATCCTCTCTGTTATGCTTTTGCTAGAAATGACCATGGTACTAGCATGTATTTAAACTAAGTGTGATATTAATGTCAAACTACTTTGCTTTCGCTATTTGAACTTAGTTTGTAATAACTATGTGAACACCGATGTATGTGAGATACTTGTGAACCATTTGTGAACTGTGATGTAACATGTGACTTGTTATATTGAATCATGTATGATCTTGGTTTGTATATTGGTTGGTTTGAGATCCTTCATGATTTCTTTGGATTACCGGGTTTATATGGGCTCAAGTATGATAGTTTGATTGCTTCGGTGATTGATATGGTACTTGTGCTCTTATAAATTAAATGGTTCTATTACAATCAGTTTCTCACAGGCCGACCAGTGGGTAGATATCCTGTACCCAGGGCATTTCCCGCTTGTCATGGATCCTATCATCAAGGACATGCACTTCCAGAAGGTCCTCATCGACAGAGGGTGTAACACCCCTAGGTGTTAGCCTTGCCTAACTTGACTTGCATAGCATGAGCATGATCATCAAGCATTCCTATATAAGCATTTACACTTGAAACATTTTATTGAAACATATGCAACATTTCTTATTATTTCATGTTTCCATGTGTATATACATATGATCATGAGTGTATATAGGTAATTAGTTAATATGAGTCACAAAAACATGTTAGCAACACTTAGGTTAGCAAAAGGAACATTGTTCATGAATGTCACCTTTCATGATCAAGCACTTAAGTATTGTCACATGTGTTGGCCTGGATAGCCCTATGTGTGACTAATACATGAAGTGATGGTGTGACCTTGCAATTAGCTTAAACATGTTTAGAGTATCATTATGAACAACTTTGGTATTCATAGGTAAGGGCAATTTGGTCACTAAGTCCTAGTTTGAATGTATACCATCATTTAAATGTGACATGTTTGACCAGGTTTGAAATATGTGCTAGAAACCTTGCATGGAGGTGGTCACTAAAGCAAAGTTATAGTATTTGTCAAGAGGAACAACTTTTATTTTTGGGTCATTGACTGGTTTGGCTCCTAACATGCTTGAATTTGGCTCACAAAAATCAGCAAATCCACCTTTTCAACACTTAGCAATTTTTCCTAAGTCCTAAGAGGTGACAATGATGACAAGCTCACTTTTGAGATGATTTTACTCACTAACCGTTGTGAATTAGCGCATGATTCCTTAAGAACAAATGGAGCTGGTACATAGGTCTACAAAAGTCGTTTAGGTCATTTGCACTATGGAGCTATGATTTAGCAGTTAAATCATTGTCAATTCACGCTGTCAGGCATTGCCATTGCTTAACTGATGAACTGAACGACGCCGATTCAGCGGCCGACACTGGCAGACCTTGCGTGCCGCGTCGAGGTAGCAACGACCGCACGTCATCGGCACCCTACCTTGTGAGGCCAAGCCAGGCCAGCACGCGCCTTAACACCCCAGCACCAGCCCGCACTCAGCCGCGCTCGCCATTTGCTTTGCCTTGGCCTCCTTCGCCGTAGCAGCAGCCGCAGCACCGAGAGCCCGCCGCCATCACCATCACCGGCGCCAGCTCGCCCTCGCTGCTCCTCTGTCACCACAGCCACCCTGCCGTGCTCGCACCATCCCACCGCAGCTGCCTTGCTTGCCGTAACCGCACGATAAGCCTCCTTGCCACGCACGGCCATCGCCATTGCTTCACCGCTACCCTCCGTTGCCGTGGTCCAGCCAAATCCGACCACCACAGGCTATGATAGAGCGTTCAATAGGTGTACCATAGTGCATTGGTGCTTGTCCACACCTTAGTTGGAACCACCATGGTCACCGCCGATGCAACGCCGATTGCCTAGCTCCACAGAGCCGCCATGGCCGCCGTCGTCGTCGCTAGCGCCAACAGGAGGCCCAACCAAGTAGCTCAATCGATGCGCTAGGTCATGGGGGTCATGTTGTGTTGATGTCACCACCGGCGAAGCTCGCCGTCGACAAGCCATGGCCACACAATGTCACGTAGCGCCGCTGCTCTATTTCTGTGTCACTGACGCATGGGGTCCCCTATCAGGCAGGTCCCACCGGTCAGCAACAGTAGAGAGTAGGATAGTTCATTTAATTCCAGATTTCATGCTGTTTTGTAAATTTTGTATCTGGAGTTTGGGAGATCCAAAATTTGTAGTTCAAATTTGGTTAAGATCTTAGTGAAGTGTAGTATTTAGGAAAAATATGATCTTGACACTTACAGCAGAATTTTTGGAAGATTTAAATTGAAACTTGAAATGTGTTTTTGAATGCATGCAAAACTGTTTATTTTATATCTAGAGTTCCTTTGCACCAAAAATTATGAAATTTTTGTGGTAAACTATTCTTGACATGTATGAGCTCTGGTAAAAAATTTGAGGATCAGTGCATGTATAGATTTGTAGTATAGATTTTTCTTTTATAAATAGGTAATCCTTGTATGAATTTTTATAAATTATTTATGAATCCAATATTCATGAAATTTGTTGGGGGTTATCCTAGTACCATATGGATGATAATAAAAATATAAAATCTGTTGCTTGACACTTTTCACTAGGGTTTTCTATTTTTGCTATTGTAAGCCTTTCTGTCTTGTCTTTTTTATATAGAATGTTCTACTTGGTAAAAGGGCATGAAACTTTTATAGTCGTCATTTGGTAGCACTAGTAAGGCACTATAAATTTTTTAGAATTTATGTTACACATTTAGTATAGGTTTATTATTTAACCTAAGTATCTAAATAAAATGATAAATGCATTTAAATAAATATTTTGGGCTTTCCCATTATGTTCTCTTGAGTGTATTTGGTATGCTTGAACTATTGGTAGACTTTGTGTTGTAAAAATTTGAATACTTATATGAAGTAGAAGTATTGTTGCTTTATAATTCGAATTGAGTGGGATTTAGGATAGATTCTATAGTTTGATGTGTTGCATGGTAAAAATGGTGGTTGCTGTAAAAAAGGTTAATAACAAAGTTGTAGAAAACTTCTCCATGTATCTTGTGTTAAAATTTCAGAGCAATAGGCCAAAGAGTTTGGGAGTTATGGCTGTTCAAAGTTAGTATTTCTGAATTGCTTAATCTCTACAATTTCTAGACAGCACTGGGTCACTTGTCTATTTTGGTTAAGATAAATTGTGAATTAGCTTTTGGTGAGGAGCAAAACCCTAAAGAGCTTCCAGAGTGCCCTAATCACCGCCCCACATCCTTTTTGAAAGGCAAGCCTCGGAGCATTCTAACTCTCCTAGTTTTTTACAAATGATTACTTAAGTCCCTATGATTGATGCATTAGGTTATAAGAATTGAATGGAACCACTTGATGCATATAAATTCCTTGTCCAGATATATACACCGTTAACCCTATGTAGGTCTAGGATCGAACATATGCTTAGACATGCTTAGACCGGTAGAAGTCAGGTGATTTCCTGTCACCTGCAAGATATAGGTGGATACCGGAGCACGGTTGGCTATATTTGCTATCGTGGAACAGAACCATGGGGTGATGGAAATCAAGGCCGTGTGGAGTCTATGCGTAGGCTGACTCATGTGATTCCGTCTGTGTCGGTTAAGGACCGTACCATTGTTGGAACTTCTGACAAGATTGAACACATGCCTATCACTTAGCTAGCCGGATAACTCGTTTCGACCATGAAGCTGAGTAGCTGAACTCAGGCTGGGTCCCATTCTGTTGTGCGCTCCTTGTAAGGAACCAAACTGAGCCCAAGGGCAGGGTAGTCCTGAACGTCCTAGCATTTGGTGTTCTCGACTATGCGGCGCGGTACGAACCCACGAAATGTGTACTTGAGTTGTACCAAAGGTGACCTAAGGCGACTAATAATCTGGTCTGTCGGGGTTTGTGCTAGGAATAAATTCCCAGCTGGTTGAAATCGATTCGAATCGCCGTCTCTCCTAGATAGTAAAAAACTTGGCTAGCTCCAGCATCGTAGTAACTGTGTTATGGAACATGATGGTTCGAATGAATATAGAATTACAATACCGGCTATGGTTACTATTGTATGCTTTTAAAATGATATACTACATGTCTGGCATAGGATAGTTGCTAATTTAGAGATGGATAGTTATAATTAACTTGATAACGGAGCTATAATTGTATAACTGAGTTAATCGCTTTTATGCAAAATGTTGTCTAGCTATCTCCACTTATACAGCCTTGCATGATCCTTGAAGTCATTTTATTTCTGGTTTATGACGGGTAAGTCTGGCTGAGTACCTTCTCATACTCAGGGTTTTATTTTCCATTGTTGCAGATGGCACTATGTATCATGGTTATTACAAGAGTTGCTTCTATCCCACTGTGGATGAGGAGTAAGCCTTGGGCAGGCTTCTTTATTAATCCCTCTATTTGCTTTTGTGGACTGTGATCCTATTTCGGCACTGTATTAAACTATGTTGAAAACTTTACTTTTAAACTTAATTTGCTTCCGCTTTTGATTATCAACTTGGTTTGTAATAACTTGGTTTCGTACTCTGGTGATGAAAATGTATCTGTGAACTTTATGTAATATGTGACATGTAAGTTGAACCATGTACGATCTTGGTTATTGTAAATCGTTTATTGAGACACATCATGGTACTCGATGGACTACTGTGTTTATATGGGTTCAAGTATGACAGTGCGACCGCTTGCGAGCTGCCATTGTACTTGTACTCTTATAATTTGGTCGGTTCTATGATAGCTAGCATCAGAGCAAGATTCAACGTTAATTGTCACATGTGTATTTAAAACAAAAGTTTTTGTTTTCCAAAACCTTTTCTAGCAACTAATAGCTATATAATAGGTATTTAAAATCTTAAGTGTGCCAATGATCACTTTCCTTATGCCCAAAGTAAGGACTATTAGGTGGCTATTTAAGTACTAACATGGGGGTTTTTACTTCATCGTCCATACACCGTGCTATTGTATGGATGCCATTCACTTGAATGGTAATGTATGGATCAAATGCCTCTATGCCAAGGTAAGATGATGAGTGGCATGACCACAAGATGTGAGCGTGTGGTCGGGGAGAATTAGCTTTGGTACGGCTATGTATGCATGCTTGCATGTGTATGTGGTGCATATTTAATTGTGGGTTTAAACTGTTATCGGGTAGCTTTGATACGGAAGTATATGTATGGGTATACATATATGGAAGTATTTAAATTTACATTCTGCATATTTCATTATGGGTTTGGGCTGAAATGAAACTTTTATGCAGGTACACTAACAATGAAACATGTAGCTCGACTAGTTATGCTATATATGACAGAACGTATGTATGCCACCATGTCTACCATTAGAAACAAATTTTTCCTAAGTTTGTGAGGAGGTATGAAACGAGCATGCATCATGATAATTACCATTCACATAATTACATTGTTCCTCCCCTTATAAATTTCTTACTCGGTTATATAACTCTTATCCATTATGGCCTTGTCTCACAAAGTGTACATGTTGATGGTACAGATGGCAGCACCAGTTGGATGTGAGAATTTCCTAATGGTTTTCGGAACACCTACCCTATTGTGGAGAGTTCTGCACTTTGCGGGGTACCATGAACTGCCCCTTTTTCATTGGATTGAAGAGTACTTAGAAGGATAGCCATGGTATGAGGTGCGGCTCACTATACCAGCCCACACACAACTGCCCTTCTGGTAGGAGTGGAAGGCAGAATCGAAGGGGAAGACTCCTTGGGAGGTTGCCTAAGTTGTGGCCTTTAAGGTTTTGAGGCAAATCTACTAACAGCATGGGGATGCACTCACTGGCAGTGCAGCGAGTATGTTTCCATGGGTGGATCCATCCACCACCAATTGGGAACAACGTAATCAAAATGCATTGATCAGAGATCGGGATGAGCGAGCAAATAGCTCTAGTCCCTCCATGAGTGCAATGTTTGCGGTGATGAAGATGTTTTGCGCATGCCAGGACACTAGGGATTTTTGGCAGGAATCAAACACCACCTGCATGGACAAACTCATGAGAGCTGAAGCTACGCAGCATAAGCTTAAGAAGTGTGTGTGCAAGCAAAAGAAAGCCGCAAGTAAAGCTCGATGGGAATCTAACCAAGCCTGTGCAGCTTTGGGCACTCTTCATGCCCAAATGGAGCAAGTGGATCAGCAGAGGGCAGCAGCTCAAGAAGCTAGAGCTAATGATCAAGCAGTACTTGTAGGACTACGAGAGCAGTTGGAGACCACCCGTGTGGAGGTGTCCACAGCTAGACGTTAGCGTGATGCAGCAGAAAACCGTGTTGCTACCATAAGGATAGAGCGAGATAGGCACCGTGACATGAGTAACGCCCAAAACCATGCTAAAAGGGGTCTACGTCAGCAGCTTGCACAGGCTCAACTTCAAGTAATGAACCTTCAGCATGAAGTGCACTATTTGAACAACCAGCTAAACCCAGTCCTGGATGGGGAAGAAGATGGTCCAAATATGGAAGAAGATGATGATAAGGATGATGAAGAGGAAGAGGTGGAGCCTAAGGAAGGAGATGATCCTATATCGGACCTCGATAGTGATCATGACAAGGATTAGATCGCTTAGTACTTAGTGGAAGTGCTTAATGTATCATCGTTGGTTATGTAATGGACCTGTAGTTTAAATTTGGTGTTGATGAATTGAACTATCATGTAATATTGTTATTTACACAACTATCGCACGTTTGGTTTAACGCCTATGCAAATTTTAGTTGATTTATCAAAGATCCTGATTTGAACATTAACGTGTTATGAGTCCGATAAGCGATCAAATTGATGGTGTCATGTTGCAAGAATGAATTGTTATGCCTCTGTTTTTATTGTAATTTGAGATTGTCTCCAGTAATTTTAGTTTGGCATGATTATAAATTCATCTACAATCTTGTGGCATCAACCAATAATCGCTTATTGTTGCAACTTCGCAGATGACACGCACCCGTGCAGGAGCTAGTAGCAGCCAGGATGGCAATGGTGATGACTTACCACCACCGCCACCGCCATCCGCTCAGGAGTTCTTTGCCCAATTCTTGGGGAGCCAAAGGACAATGGAAGAAGCTCTGCACCTCATCGCGTAGAACACCGCTCGTGGCCACCCACAGCAACAAGGGGCTAAGCCAAATCAGCACAGTACATTCAAGGAATTTCTGGGTACAAAGCCTCCTATCTTTAAGGTAGCAGAGGAACCACTATAGGCTGACGAGTGGCTCAACACCATTGAGCAGAAAATTCGTCTGCTAAGGGTCACTGAGCATCTGAAAGCTGAGTATGCTTCTCACCAGCTGCAAGGACCAGCAAGGATCTGGTGGGCACATTTCTTGTCATCTCTACCTGCTAATGCGTGAGTGACATGGGAGTAGTTCAAGTTGTCTTTTTGGGGACATCATATTCCTCTGGGCCTAATGCGCATGAAAGCGGCTAAATTTATGAGGCTCACTCAAGGAACGAAGGCCCTCACAGAATATATGCACGCATTCAACAATCTATCCAGGTATGCTCCAGGTTTCATGGATACCGAGGAGAAGAAGATAGAGAGCTTCAAGCAAGGTCTAGGCACTAAACTGATGAAGACCATGGCCAATTCCAAGTGCACTACTTACAACGAGTTTATCAGCGATGCTCTGACCCAGGAAAACCATAATAACATGCATGTGGCTGCTAAGGGTCGCAAGAGGGCATACGAGGTAGGTGCCTCCTGATCTTCACAGTCCAGAGCACCTATCATGGCTAGGCCACAATTCCATCCACCTGCACCCAAGTTTAGGCCTCCACCACCTAAAGCTCAGAACAGCAGACCTCAGAAACCATTCTATAAGGCATTCACTATTGCCTTACCAAAAGGAAATGGCAGTTAGGGGAGCTCCACAGGACTTTGGAGTAACCATCCCTGTTTCAACTACAACCAAGTGGGGCATTGGTCCAAGGAATGCCCCCACCCCAAGAAAAATGGCAATCTAAATCAGAACAATCAGAGGCAGGCGAACACTAGGGCACGTCTGGGGTACGTGCATTATACTGTTGTGGAGGAAGTGCCCGCTGGAAAAGTTGTCATGGCTGGTATGTTTCTTGTCAATAAGCATCGTGCTATTGTTTTATTTGATTCAAGAGCTTCTCATTCATTTATGAGTCAAGCATTTGCATCTAGACATGATCAGGAAATAATTGAAGTAAGCAAAGGGGGTTATAATATAAGTTCAGCAGGGGCTACTATTTCTACAAATAAGATAGTAAAAAATGTACTCATCTCTATACAAGGGAGGGAGTATACAACGGATTTGATAATATTGCCCGGGTTATCGATAAGTGTAATCTTAGGCATGAATTGGATGAAGGATCATGGTGTTCTCATTGACACTAGCACCCGTACTATTATGTTGAGAGAACCCAAGGGAGGGAATGCTTTTCTAGTACCACTCTTCCACAATTTTGAACTCCAACATTTAGCTTGTGCTATCCAAACCATCACCCTTTGTGATATTCCCGTGGTTTGTGAGTTTCTAGATGTATTTCCAGAGGAATTACTGGGTTTACCACCTAATAGGGATGTGGAATTTAAGATTGAGTTAGTACTAGGTATGGCACATATCTCAAGAAGGCCATATAGAATGCTACCAAATGAGTTAACAGAACTTAAGATTCAGTTACAGGATCTATTGGACAAGGGTCTTATCCAACCTAGCTCATCTCCGTGGGGATGTCCAACATTGTTTATGAAAAAGGACAAGTCACTAAGAATTTGTGTAGATTACCGACCACTCAATGCTATGACCATCAAGAACAAATACCCATTGCCTCGCATTGACATCTTGTTTGATCAGTTGGCAAAGGCAAAGGTATTCTCCAAAATTGACTTGAGATCAGGCTATCATCAGATAAAGATCAGGCTAGAGGACATACCCAAAACTGCTTTCTCTACTAGGTACGGCTTATATGAGTATTTGGTTATGTCTTTCAGACTAACAAATGCTCCTGCCTACTTTATGTACCTGATGAATTCAGTATTCATGCCCGAGCTCAACAAGTTCGTGGTCATGTTTATCGATGATATATTGATTTATTCAGAAAATGAGTCAGATCATGAAGAGCATCTGAGGATTATTTTATCCAGACTGAGGGAGCATAAGCTATATGCGAAATTTAGCAAGTGTGAATTTTGGTTGAGCAAAGTACCTTTCCTAGGTCACATCTTATTAAGAGATGGAATCTCTATAGACCCATCAAAAGTACAAGAGGTCATGGATTGGAAAGCCCCGACTTCGGTTCATGAAGTTCGAAGTTTTCTAGGGTTAGTAGAATATTATCGTCGTTTTATTCCAGATTTCTCAAAGATAGCTAAGCCCATGACCATACTACTTCAGAAAGATGAGAAGTACAAATGGACGCCAGAATGTGAATCAACTTTTCACACCCTCAGAACTCTATTAACTATAGCGCCGGTCTTAGCACAACCCGACATTGAGAAGCCTTTTGATGTATTTTGTGATGCATTAGGTATAGGTTTGGGGTGTGTACTTATGCAAGAAGGAAGAGTTATTGCATATGCTTCTTGGCAATTGAGAAAACATGACGTCAACTACCCTACACATGATTTAGAACTTGCAGCAGTTGTTCATGCATTAAAGATATGGAGACATTATTTGTTGGGCAATGTATGTCATATATATACTGACCACAAAAGTCTCAAGTATATCTTTACCCAACTAGAGCTGAACATGAGGCAGCGAAGATGGTTGGAATTGATTAAGGACTACAATTTAGAGGTGCACTATCATCCGGGAAAAGCTAATGTAGTAGCAGATGCACTCAGTAGGAAGTCTCATTGTAACACTGTGGAAGCATTGTTAGAAGATGGATTCAATTTGTTACATCCTGTTGTACTGCACAACATCACGATCAGTTGTTCACTTGAGAGCAAAATCATAGAGCTACAGCAGACAGATGTAGGTATAAGTCACATCAAGAGAAAAATGCAAGAGCAAGAAGCCAAGCATTTCAGATTGGACGAAAGAGGTGTGTTATGGTTTGAGGACCGACTCGTAGTACCAAAAGACCGTGAGCTTAGAAATCAAATTTTAGATGAAGCTCATTCATCCAAATTGTCTATCCATCCAGGTAGTAGTAAGATGTACCAAGATTTGAAAACCCATTTTTGATGGACTAAGATGAAGAAAGAGATCTAGCCTATGTCGCTAGGTGCGATAACTGCAGTAGAGTAAAAGATGTTCATATGAAATCGGCTGGATTACTTCAGCCATTGCCTATTCCAGGTTGGAAATGGGAAGAAATCAGTATGGACTTTATCACCGGTCTTCCAACGACACCGCAAGGTCACGATTCAATATGGGTTATGTAGATCGTCTCACCAAGTCAGCACATTTTGTACCGGTTCACACAACATATCACGTGGGGAAGTACGCTGAAATGTATTTTTCTTAGATCGTGAGACTACATGTAGTACCTAGGACCATAATCTCAAATCAAGGACCATAGTTCATAGCTCATTTCTAGGAGCACTTGCACCAGGCTTTGGGAACTAAATTGATCAGAAGTTTGGCATACCATCCACAGACTTTCGGATAGACAGAGCGAGTGAACCAAATCTTGGAAGATTTGCTAAGAGCTTGTGTTATGTCTTCCAAAGGTTCATGGGAGAAGTGGTTACCTTTAGCTGAATTCTCCTACAACAATAGTTATCAAGCAAGTATCAAGATGGCTCCATTTGAAGCTTTGTATAGCAGAAAATGTAGAACTCCATTGAATTGGATTGAGCCCGGTGAGTGGAGATACTTTGGTATTGACTTTGTCAATGAAGCTAAAGAGCAAGTGCGTGTTATCCAACAGCATATGAAAACAGCTCAATTGAGACAAAAGAGTTATGCTGATAAAAGAAGAAGACCACTGACTTTTGAAGTGGGTGACTATGTATACTTGAAGGTATCACCAATGAAAGGGGTGAAGAGATTTGGAATGAAAAAGAAGCTTTCGCCTAGATATGTAGGGCCATACAAGATTCTAGAATGAAAGGGGAATGTTGCTTATAAGTTACAACTTCATCCAGAGATGAGTGTAGTATTTGATGTCTTCCATGTTTCTCAGTTGAAGAAATGTCTTCGTGTACTAGAAGAAGCAATTGCACCCACCAACGTATAGCTTCAGTCAGATTTGACCTATGAAGAAAAGACAATCCGAGTATTAGAAGAGATGGATAGAGTAACACAGAGTAAGATTATTAAGTTCTATAAGGTGGTGTGGAACAATCACAGTGAACAAGATGCTATGTGGGAACGAGAGGATTATTTACGAGAGGTTTATCCTGCCTTTTCCCAAGAATGGTAGGTCTTGCAAATCTTGGGATGAGATTTTTATAAGGGGGAGGGGCTGTAACACCCTAGGTGTTAGCCTTGCCTAACTTGACTTGCATAGCATGAGCATGATCATCAAGCATTCATATATAAGCATTTGCACTTGAAACATTTGATTGAAACATATGCAACATTTCTTATTATTTCATGTTTCCATGTGTATATACATATGATCATGAGTGTATATAGGTAATTAGTTGATATGAGTCACAAAAACATGTTAGCAACACTTAGGTTAGCAAAAGGAACATTGTTCATGAATGTCACCTTTCATGATCAAGCACTTAAGTAATGTCACATGTGTTGGCCTAGATAGCCCTATGTGTGACTAATACATGAAATGATGGTGTGACCTTGCAATTAGCTTCAACATGTTTAGAGTATCATTATGAACAACTTTGGTATTCATAGGTAAAGGCAATTTGGTCACTAAGTCCTAGTTTGAATGTATACCATCATTTAAATGTGACATGTTTGACCAAGTTTGAAATATGTGCTAGAGACCTTTCATGGAGGTGGTCACTAAAACAAAGTTGTAGTATTTGGCAAGAGGAACAACTTTTATTTTTGGGTCATTAACTGGTTTAGCACCTAACATGCTTGAATTTGACTCACAAAAATCAGCAAATCCACCTTTTCAACACTTAGCAATTTTTTCTAAGTCCTAAGAGCTGACAGTGCTAAAAAGCTCACTTTTGAGATGATTTTACTCACTAACCATTGTGAATTAGTGCATGATTCCTTAAGAACAAATGGAGCTGGTACATAGGTCTACAAAAGTCGTTTAGGTCATTTGCACTATGGAGCTATGGTTTAGCAGTTAAATCGTTGTCAATTCGTGCTGTCAGGCATTGCCATTACTTAACTGATGAACTAAACGATGCCAATTCAGTGGCCGACACCGGTAGACCTTGAGCGCCGCGTCGAGGTAGCAACGGCCATGCGTCACTGGTGCCCTACCCCATGTGGCCAAGCTAGGCCAGCGCATGCCTTAATGCCCCAACACTCGCCCGCACTCTGCCATGCTCGCCATTCGCTTTGCCTCAGCCTCCTTCGCCGCAGCAGCAGCCATAGCACCAAGAGCCCACCGCCGTCGCCATCGCTGGTGCCAGCTCGCCCTCAATGCTCCTCCGTCACCATAGCCACTCCGCCATGCTTGCACTGTCCAACCGCACCTGCCTTGCTTGCCATAACCGCACGGTAAGCCTCCTTGCCATGCACGACCGTCACCATTGCTTCGCCGCTACCCTCCATCGTCATGGTCCGGCCAAATCCGACCACCGCAGGCTATGATAAAGCATCTAATAGGTGTACCGTAGTGCGTTGGTGCTCGTCCATGCCTTAGTTGGAACCATCATGGTCACCGCCGATGCAACACCGATTGCCCAGCTCCGCCAAGCCACCATGGCCACCACCGTCGTCGCTAGCGCCGACGGGAGGCACAACCAAGTAGCTCAATCGATGCGCTAGGTCATGGGGGTCATGTTATGTTGATGTCACCATCGGCGAAGCTCGTTGTCGACGAGCCATGGCCGCGCAATGTCGTGCAGCGCCACTGCTCTATTTCTGTGTCACTGACGCGTGGGGTCCCCTGTCAGGCGGGTCCCACCGGTCAGCGACAGTAGAGAGTAGGATAGTTCATTTAATTCCAGATTTCATGTTGTTTTGTAAATTTTGTATCTGGAGTTTGGGAGATCGAAAATTTGTAGTTCAAATTTGGTTAATATCTTAGTGAAGTGTAGTATTTAGGAAAAATATGATCTTGACACTTATAGTAGAATTTTTGGAAGATTTAAATTGAAACTTGAAATGTGTTTTTGAATGCATGCAAAACTGTTTATTTTATATCAAGAGTTCCTATGCACCAAAAATTATGACATTTTTGTGGTAAACTATTCTTGACATGTATGAGCTCTGGTAAAAATTTGAGGATCATTGCATGTATAGATTTGTAGTTATAGATTTTTCTTTTATTAATAGGTAATCCTTGTATGAATTTTTATAAATTATTTGTGAATCCAATATTCATAATTTTTTTGGGGGTTATCCTAGTACCATATGGATGATAAGAAAAATATAAAATCTGTTGCTTGACACTTTTCACTAGGGTTTTCTATTTTTGCTATTGTAAGCCTTTCTGTCTTGTCTTTTTTATATAGAATGTTCTACTTGGTAAAAGGGCATGAAACTTTTACAGTAGTCATTTGGTAGCATTAGTAAGGCACTATAAATTTTTAGAATTTATGTTACACATTTAGTGTAGGTTTATTATTTAACCTAAGTATCTCAATAAAATGATAAAGGCATTTAAATAAATATTTTGGGCTTTCCCATTATATTCTCTTGAGTGTATTTGGTATGCTTGCACTGTTGGTAGACTTTGTGTTGTAAAAATTTGAATACTTATATGAAGTAGAAGTATTGTTGCTTTATAATTCGAATTGAGCGGGATTTAGGACAGATTCTATAGTTTGATGTGTTGCATGGTAAAAATGGTGGTTGCTGTAAAAATGGTTAATAACAAAGTTGTAGAAAACTTCTCCATGTATCGTGTGTTAAAATTTATGAGCAATAGGCCAAAGAGTTTGGGAGTTATGGCAGTTCAAAGTTAGTATTTCTGAATTGCTTAATCTCTAGAATTTCTGGACAGCACTGGGTCACTTGTCTGTTTTGGTTAAGATAAATTGTGAATTAGCTTTTGGTGATTAAATAAGAGTTGTAGGCAATTTTATAAGCTTTCCAGAAAGTCCAAGATGACCACATTTGGATAAGTAGAACTGCAGTTATGAGTAAAATAAGTAGCTGCTGGCTTGTAGTGTGGTACATGAATTGTTGAAGTAGTTAACTAAATAATCAAGAAGAGATATGCACATACTCAGTAAAACATGATACACTTGTTATTACTTCAGCACCATGATGTTAGGGATACTTACAAGAATGCATTCATCATGTATCATCAGATGATACTTGTCATGCATACATTCGCAATACCTTATGCCATATTCATGCATCTAGGATCGGACGAAGGAATAACGTTGCTGGAGTTCGACGAAGTAGAGGAAGGGGACCAGCAGGAGAATCCTCAAGCCGTAGCTCCCGAAGGTGAGGAGTAGAACCCTAAAGAGCTTCTAGAGTGCCCTGATCACTGCCCCACGTCCTTTCTGAAAGGCAAGCCCTGAAGCATTCTAAGTCTCCAGTATTTTACAAATGATTTCTTAAGTCCTTATGATTGATGCATTAGGTTATAAGAATTGAATGGAACCACTTGGTGCATATAAATTCCTTGTCTAGATATATACAATGTTAACCCTATGTAGGTCTAGGATCGAACATATGCTTAGCCATGCTTAGACCGGAAGAAGTCAGGTGATTTCCTGTCACCTACGAGATATAGGTGGATACCAGAGCATCGTTGGCTATATTTGCTATTGTGGAACAGAACCATGGGGTGATGGAAATCAAGGTCGGGCAGAGTCTATGCGTAGGCTGACTCATATGATTCCATCTGTGCTAGTTAAGGACCATACCGTCGTTGGAACTTCTGACAAGATTGAACGCATAGCTATCATTTAGCTGGCCGGATAACTCATTACGACCGCGAAGCTGAGTAGCTCAACTCAGGCCAGGTCATGTTCTATTGTGCGCTCCTTGTAGGGAACCAAACTGAGCCCAAGGGCAGGGTAGTCCTGAATGTCCTGGCATTTGGTGTTCCCGACTGTGCGGCGCAGTATGAACCCACAAAATGTGTACCTGAGTTGTACCAAAGGTGACCTAAGGCGACTAATGATCTGGTCTGTCGGGGTTTGTGTTAGAATAAATTCCCAGCTGGTTGAAATCGATTCGAATCGCCGTCTCTCCCGAATAGTGAGAAACTTGGCTAGCTCCAGCATCATAGTAACTGTGTTATGAAACATGATGGTTCGAATGAATATGGAATTACAATACCGGCTATGGTTACTATTATATGCTTCTAAAATGATATACTACATGTCTAGCACAGGATAGTTGCTAATTTAGAGATGGATAGTTATAATTAACTTGATAACAAAGCTATAATTGTATAACTGAGATAATCGCTTTTATGCAAAATGTTGTCAAGCTATCTCCACTTATACAGCCTTGCATGATCCTTGAAGTCATTTTATTTTTGGTTTATGATGGGTAAGTCTAGCTGAGTACCTTCTCGTACTTAGGGTTTTATTTCCCATTGTTGCAGATGGCACTATGTATCATGGTTATTGCAAGAGTTGCTTCTATCCCGCTATGGATGAGGAGTAAGCCTTGGCCAGTCTTCTTTATTAATCCCTCTATTTGTTTTTGTGGACTGTGATCCTATTTCGGCACTGTATTAAACTATGTTGGAAACTTTACTTTCAAACTTAATTTGCTTCCACTTTTGATTATCAACTTGGTTTGTAATAACTTGGTTTTGTACTCTGGTGATGAAAATGTATCTGTGAACTTTATGTAATATGTGACATGTATGTTGAATCACGTATGATCTTGGTTGTTGTAAATCATTTATCGAGACTCGTCGTGGTACTCGACAGACTACCTGGTTTATATGGGTTCAAGTATGACAGTGCGACCGCTTGCGGGCTGCCATTGTACTTGTACTCTTATAAATTGGTCGGTTCTGCGATAGAGGGAGCGCCCTCAACATCCTTTTTGTCATATCCCTAGAAGAGCTTGTGCTCAAGAAGGAAGACCTCATCCCCATGGACTCTCCATTCTGGGGGATTGTCCCTAGGAAGGCATCCCAACCCCTAGAGCAGATCACCCTACTAGTGTAGTTTGGCACCGTCAAGCACTTCCGCACTGACTACATCAACTTCCTAGCCGCTGACTTCAACACAGCATACCATGCCATCCTAGATCGACCAGCTCTCACCATGTTCATGGCCATACCATACTACACGTACCTAGTGCTGAAGATGCTGATGGAGCAATGCATCCTCTCTCTATAGGCTAACCTCGATGTCACCTATGCTTGCGAGAAGGAAAGTTTCACGCTTGCTGAGGCTACCGATATCTCCATTCGCATATAGGACTGCCTCGCTACCTCACATCAGATACCACTAGAGGACCTAGAGATTCCCACAATGGAGGCCGCCTAAGCATCAACCAGGTCCAAGGAGGTGAAGGAAGTGGTCCTCATCCCCAATGACCAGTCTAAGACCACTCAGATTAGGGTTGACCTCAATCCTAAATAGGAAGACACGCTCGTCAGCTTCCTAAGGGAGCACATCGATGTGTTCGCATGGAAACCTACAGACATGCCCGACGTACCTCAGGAGCTAATTGAGCACTCCTTAAATGTCTCGGCGACCACCAAGCCGATCAAGCAGAAGCTTCAATGATTTGCGTAGGACAAAAAAGAGGCTATTAGGGTAGAAATAACATCACTCTTAGCTGTCATTTTTATCAAAGAGGTGTATCATCCGGAGTGGTTAGCCAACCCGGTTCTTGTAAGAAAAAAGAATAAACAATGGAGAATGTGCGTTGATTACCCTGATCTCAACAAACACTGCCCTAAAGACCCCTTTGGCTTACCTCGCATTGATGTGGTCATAGATTCCATAGCCGGTTGCAAGCTATTGTGCTTTTTAGATTGCTACTCTGGTTATCACCAGATCACTCTAAAAGAAGAAGATCCTATCAAGATGTTGTTCATTACTCCATTTGGTGCCTACTGCTACACAACCATGTCCTTTGGGCTCAAGAACACAAGTGCTACTTATCGAAGAGCAATCCAGCACTACCTCAATGACCAAATCAGGAAGAACATCAAGGCCTATGTTGATGACGTGGTGGTTAAGTCTAAGACTGCTGATTCCCTCATCGCTGACCTCACCGAAGTCTTCAAAGCCATCAAGGTGTACCACTGGAAGCTGAATCCCACTAAGTTTGTTTTCGGCATCCCATCTAGTATCCTGTTAGGCAACATCATATGCCACCACGGCATCGAGGCCAATCCAGAAAAGATAGCGGCGGTTACTAACATGAAACCACCGAACTGCGTTAAGGATGTCCAGAACTTAATGGGGTGTATGGTGGCTCTTAGTTGTTTCATATACCATCTAGGTGAAAAGGGGCTTCCCTTTTTCAAGCTCCACAAGGCTCAAAAAAAGTTTGTCTGGTTGGAGGATGCTGACAAGGCATTTGTTGAGCATAAGCGGTTTCTCAGCTCACCTCCGATTATGACCGCGCCCCATGCTAGTAAAACCCTGCTAGTCTACATCACAGCTACTAACTAGGTGGTCAACACAACAATCATCATGAAATGGGAAGAGGCTGGACATGCCTACAAAGTCTAGCGCCCAATGTATTTCATCAGTGAAGTCCTGAATGAGTCTAAGACTCACTGTCCTCAGGTCTAGAAGCTATTGTACACTATCCTGATCACATCCTAGAAGCTCCGCCACTACTTCGAGACTTACCCCATAGTGGTGGTTACTGAGTACCCACTTGGTGACATCCTCTACAACAAGGAAGGCAGCAGTTGCATCATTAAATGGGCGGTCGAGCTCAGCACCTACACCCTTAACTTCTAGCCCTGTCGGACGATCAAGTCATAGGCGCTCACCGATTTCATTGCCAAGTGGACGGATATGAAGACTCTTCTCTCGGTCAATTATCATGAGCATTGGACCATGTACTTTGATGGATCCCTCAATCTCGATGGCGTTGGGGCAAGCATATACTTCATCTCTCCATCCAGGGACAAGCTTCGCTATGTCCTTTGAATTCACTTCTAGGCATCCAACAATGCCATGGAGTATGAGGTGACATTGCATGTTCTCTGTATAGCCATGGAGCTTGGTGTAAAATGCCTCATGGTGTACATTAACTTCACACTCGTCATCAATCAACTCAATAAAGACTGGAGCTATACTAACGAGAAGATGGACGCTTACTGCGTGGTGATAGGGAAACTCAAAGACAAGTTCTATGGAATCGAATACCTCGATCATGTGGTTTGGGCTGACATTCTAGCAGCTGATGAGATGTCAAGGTTAGTGTCAATTGGAGTGGAAGTTCTAGCTAGAGTTTTTGTCTAGGACCTTCTAACCCCTTCCATTAAGCGGGGGCAAGAGGACGTTGAAGAAAAGCCACCTATCGAGTAGATAGTCGTGGTAGTTCCTGGGCTGAGCAGTGATTGGAGGACGCCTTTCATCAAATACCTAACAACTATAGACATCCTGGCTGACAACATAGAGAGAGAGCGCCTCACTCATCGTAGCAAGCATTATGTCCTAGTTGATGGAAAGTTGTATCGCAAGAATACCAAGGAAGAGCTACTTCAAAAGTGCGTCTCCATAAAAGAAGGCGACAATATACTCAACGAGATCCACACCAGTACCTACGGCAACCATGCAGCCTCTAGAACGCTGGTTGGTAAAGCCTTCTAAGTTGGATTCTATTGGCATTCAGCCTTCCTCAATGTATAAGCACTCGTTCGCCGATGTGAAAATTACTACTTTTTCGCTAAGCATATCCACGTCCCAGCTCAGGCTTTACAGACGCTTCTGACTTCTTGGCCCTTCATATGCTGGGGACTAGACATGATCGGCCCATTCAAGCCTACTCTAGGAGGTTTCTACTAGGTCTATGTCTGCATTGACAAGTTTTCTAAGTTGATCGAATACAAACCCCTTGTCCAAGCTACAGTAAAAAAGGCAGCCGAGCTGCTCAACGGCATCATCCATAGGTTTGGCCTCCCGAACACATCATCACCGACCTGGGTTCCACGTTCACTAGTAGCAACTTCTAGGATTTCTATGATAAAAGATGCATCTCAGTCAAGTATGTCTCGGTGGCACACCCAAGGGCCAATGGCCAAGTCGAGTGTGCTAATGGCATGATCCTAGATGCGTTGAAGAAGCGGCTCTATGAGAAGGAATAGAAACACCTGGGCAAATGGCTCAAGGAACTACTAGCTATGGTCTAGGGACTAAGGACCTAGCCCAGTCAGAACATCAATGTCTCACTGTACTTCATGGTTTTTGGCTCCGAGCCCATATTACTTGCCGACGTCGCCTTTCGAGCACCCAAGGTGGAGAATTATAATAAGGAGAACTCTAACCAAGCCCGACTTGTCCAAGTTGACATATTAGAAGAGCAACATCTAGTCACCTATGTTCGGATGGCAAAATACCTCAACAGCTTATGAAGATAAAACCACAATGTCAATGATTGATTCTTTGTGGTTGGAGATTTATTACTCCGTAGGAAACAGAAGACTGACGGGATGCACAAGCTCTCTTCACCTTGGGAGGGCCCCTTCATCGTCAAGGCGGTCACCTGACCAGGGTCCTACAAGTTATGTGACATGGATGAAAGAGACATCCCAAACTCCTGGCATATTGATCTCCTTAGATGTTTCTACCCTTGAAATGATCCATTCAAAGATATGTACCTTTCATATTCAAGTATTTAATAAAGTTTTTTCATCATGATGTTTCTTCATGTTGTTTTCCCTATGATTACTCGCTAAGTGATCTTTCTCCATGTATACCATCTTAAAGATGACATATGACTAAGCCTAAGGCAAATCCCCAAACAGTCATGTTGACGCTCGAATGGCCCTAGAGACGGCCCTGTCTCTGGTTTCTCCCTACATGTGCACATGCATCTGCCCTCTACGTTATGGGTGGTCGGTAGTGGCTCCTTAGTGATGCCTTGTTCTTCGTACATGCACATGAGCTCCATGTTATGGTTAATGGGCTATCTAGGGCTGGAGACTCAGCTAAAAACTAACTGGCCATACGGTTTAAATTAAATATAAACACAAACTTCATTATAACACTAAGTGTTCACCAAAAGTTGCTAAGCACTTTTACATAGCATTTAAACACAAGCTTTATCCTAATCTACTAGAATTGCCTTATCCCTCACCAAATAGGTCAATGTCCCTGGCGAGCCTCACTGCTGCTTCCATGGCCTCATCTTCTAGCTTGGCGGTCTTCTATGCATCCGTTCATCATGTGTAGCTAGTCATTATCACTTTGGGTTTCACCAAAGGATACTGCGACCACAACACTTAGCGCATGGATGATAACCCCATGGGTAACATTATGTGTGAACTTCTTAAAGTCGAACCACACTGTCTGACATCGGTCCATGATTGTCCGGGGCGGTGGGTCATTGGGCAGCTATGTCGTCCCCTCGGGTGGCACAAAACCAATGCAGTCCAGCACGGGCTTCATCCCTGTTGTCATCACAAAACTAATGTAGTCTAGCACAGGCCTTGACTTTGTCCCCAAAGACCTTGAACTATGCCTGTGCTTGATAATGATATTCTACAACACACCAGCAGCAGTATGCTAAGCATGCCCCTAATGCTGTGAAAACTGATACAACAAGATGATGCACTTACGTCCAAGATCTGCGGTGACCTTGTTGGCTTTCTCCTCTGCTTCTTCTTTTCCTTTAAGAAGCTAGATGATGGTCTCATGGGAGAGTCTAAGCTCCATCTCTAGGGTTACACAACAAGGGAAGATGTTTTGTAATGTTGAGCATTAATAGAGCAAGATTCACAATTGTACCTTTCTCCTGGTCGATACTATGGCTAAGCCGCTTGACTAGCGACTGGTTCTCTGCCTCTAGCAGGTGGTGATCCTTCTCCAATGCCAAGATCTTTACTTCCAAGTCCTCCCTATGGTGGCATTCTTGCAGAAGATGTGCCTGGAGGTCGGTCACCGATGCCTATAGCTCTTTATTCTCCTCCTACACCGGTGCCATTTCTTCTAACTACCGCTAGTGCTGCTCGGATATCTTTATTATGTTTTACAGCAACACATGTTCATGAACCACATTCAGTAATAGACATGACCAAAAATTACTTTAGTCTCACCCCAATTTGGCCAATCATCATCGATAGGTCAGCTCTCAGCCTCTTCATTTCGATGCTTGCTTCCCCCTCCTCCAGCATGTCAAATTCATCTCCATGGCAGATAACTATGTGGAAGACCTGAGAGGGCTGAGCGGGCTCCAAAACAATCTCTTCAACTTCTATAGTATCCAACCTAGGAGGGTTCCTCCTCTATTGCTGCTGTGCTCGAACAGGATGTCTGAGCCCTATCTGGGCCATCGACACCGCCTTAGGGGTTGCTTCCTCTGTAACCACGAGTAGACTCTCCAACACACTACTTGGCACAGCCCCCGCAACCTCTGATCCCTATTTTGATAGGACCACCTAATGACCCCATAGCGGTCCATGATTCTTCACTGCCTGACATGTTGGCAGGGTCACCCTCATCATGCGCCCCACCGCTAGGAGACGTTGGCCCGGTGGTCGGTAGCTCCTCCATCATAGGGATGACTAGTTCTACGATAGGCACCTCCTCTATGATGGGGGTGATTGGATCTACCTCTGCTCAATGCTAGGGGCATATGGTTTCACTGCACGCCACTTGTCGTCTGCAGCCGATGGCTGTAGCTCTTCTATTGATTCTATGCTACAACCAGGAAACAACTTATCAAGCAACATTCTCATATTTACAAAAATATAAGGATGTATGAAACTTACAACTACGATACATGCTAGGTCATCTAGAACCAACATGCCCTACCTATGCCACCCTATTCCATGGTAGAGCCACCCGGCTCCTCCGCTGTCCTTGGGGCAGTCATCCCCGCTACCACAAGCATCGCCACTTGAGTAGGCTTAGGGACTAGAGGTGGGGTCACCCATGTTGGGTCAGGGACTTGCTTGCCAATCCCAACCATAGCTATCGTGGTCCCTCGAGCATCCTCGAGGACTACCGCCATAGTCTCCCATGCTCGTCATCTCTCTCGCATCTCCGCTCTTGTCGGGATAGCAAGTGGAGGCATCTTGGTGCTCGAAGGTGGAGGGCCATTAGCTCATCATTAGAGGATGTCTCTGATAGCACCATCTGCCACCTCTGGGCTAGGTGGAGCCACCAATGCTAACTGGCCCCTCCTCACCTCAGGAGGGTCTTGCCATTTTCCTCCTTTTTGCGGACGGTTCCTCATCAATGGGCGGCTTGCCCCAAAGCTTCTTGTGGACATACGTCGTCCGCCCATCATCACTTCTAGCTCCATGGCTCTCCAACCCCTCCTCGTCAGTGTCCGAGCTTGGATGATGCTGTGGACTGCTCAATCGAGTGTCCACACCTCTTAGCTAGTCTACTAAGGGCCACACTGCTCGATTCTGCCCATGAATCTTCAACAACACAAATGAATACAATGCGCAACAAGAATGATTAAGTGAACATTACAAAAGACTCTTACCGTTGGAAGGAGGTTCCCGATGCTAAAGGCCCACTGCTGATCCCTAACGGATAGCTGACATGCAAGGTTAAAGAGCATCAAGACCCGGCACTTGGCCTCATCCTGGTCAATCTCCTCTAGCACCTCCCAGGTCCTGTTGGTGTCTCCCTAGAACTCGAATTAGGGGTGCATTGTCTCTTTGTTGGGCTAGATCCGATGGAAGGTGAAATTCATCGCCACAATGATACCATTAGTCTTAGGAGCTCCCTCACCTGCTCCATCCCATTGGAGCTAGGCTTCTCTGACCACTTGGAATTTCTCATCAGGATCTGGCCTACATCACACACAACATACAGTTCCACTTGCTGGATATTAAACCATTTTGACACCCAATACTTCACATTTGTGTTGAGCGGGATGGTGATGTACTGGCTCACCATCCCATCCTGAAGCAGCTCCCACAACCCTAGATCTAGATGCCCCTAGATTTTGAGATAGAAGAAATGATGAAAAGGTCAAAATGGGGAAAGATTCCCAGATACGCTTTAGAAAAATTGATGAAGATGGCTACATGAAGGATGGAGTACGGGTTGAGATTACAGAGACTGATCCCATAGTAATCGATCAACCTAGGAAGAAATGAATGAATGGTAACACCAAATCCCCGGTACAAGTAATCTTCAAAGATGACTAATTCATCAGTGCAGGGTGTGGGGAATTCCTCACCAAATGAAGGATGCCATCCCGCCATTACCTTGTCGGGCAGTAAGCTATCTACCACTAGGGCATTGAGTGTAACACCCTAGGTGTTAAGCATGCATTTAGCATTGGCATTGCATGAGCACAAGCAACATTGATCATTCATGAGCATGAGCATCTCAAATTTTCTCTCTATGATTGCTTATATCACATGTGTTTGTTACAAAATGCTTTACATATGCTAGGATTTACATGTGACCCATGTATAAGTTGTTTGTGGGACCTTAGGAATACCTTTAGCATGTTTCGTATGTCATATGGAACAACTTTGGTATTCATGACTTGGACCAATTTGGCCTCTAAGTCATAGTTATAGTGTAAGTTATCATTTTTAAGTTGCATGTTTGACCAAAGTTGAACTATACTCTAGAGACTTTGCATGGTAGTGGACCCTCAAGCAAAGTTGTAGTACTTGATTAGAGCAACAACTTTTATTTTTGGGTCAAGGTCTAATTCTGTGCTTAACATGGCAAAATTGTGCTCACAAAAATCAATGCAGTGCTGTTTTGAAAACTTAAAAATTTCTCTAAGTCAAAACTGTGTTTACAGTTTCAAGTACCCTAGTTTAGTGCATTATAGTTTGAAATCCATGGCGATATAGGATAAGTTGGTATTGTCAAAGTTGTAGTACTCACTTAGCTCTATCACGTAGTTCTTTTGGTTTAGCAAATCACTGAACGTATTAGGATTTTTGGTTGCTTGAAATCACACAGTTAGTCACCTGCATTTGCTCGATTCAGAGTTTTAGCTCACCATGGGTGGCCGACCGAACACAGAGTGTGACTGCCGCGTGGCCGTCGTAGGCTGGCATCGGGCCCCCATCATGGCTGAGTGGCGTGTGATAACCGTGATGCTATGCTGCTCATTTCCCTCTCTCGTTTGCACTCTCTCCCTCACTGCTGCTCCCTCTCACACGAGCAATGGAGGCACTGAGCCACCGACACCATCGCCGGCTGCTCAGCACCTCACCATGCTCGCACTACTTTCTTGTCATAGCCACAGCTCCGCTGTGTTCCCACTATCTTGCTAAACCCCTTTGTGTAGCTAGTAGAGCACGATAAGGCCCCTGTGCTGTGCCGCGGCCATCGCCGTCGTTCTCGCCGCCATGCCACACCGCACGTGGCCAGGCCGCCCCGACCACCATTCACCATTCTTGCGATTGTGCCAGGTTCGCCATAGGGTGTAGAAGCTTGGCAGAACCCTAATTTCATCATCCCGGCCAACTTCGGCGGCGCACCATCGTCCCCAGTCTGTCGTGCTACCATTAGCACCGTCGTTGCCCTTGACTTTCTATAATCGGCCCAACCATCTACCCCATTGCGTGCGGAAAGTTGTGAGGAGTCTAGTGGTGCTGGTGCCGTCATTGGAGAGCTCGCCATCAACGAACTCCAGCCGGTCAACACTGGTGCTCTGCCTTGTGCTGATGACACGTGGGCCCGACTGAATCTAGGGGCCCAGCTGTCAGCTAATATAGATGCAAAATTTGAAAAATCATAAGTTGAGTTGTAGATCTCCAATTTTGGTGAACAAAATTTTTTTGGATTCCTCATGAAGTGTAGTATTTGATAAAAATATGAGATGCACTATTTCTAGTATTTTTCTAGGAGAATAAAATGTAGCTATATAACTGCTTTTTAAATGGTTTCTATCTTGAAAAATGCATAACTTGAGCTTGGTATGTGCAAATATTGTGATTCTAATTTTATTGAGTTTGTATTGACATGCTCTAGCTAGGAAAAATACTAAATTGGCAATAAATGTGATTAGAGTAGGGTCTTTCTATTTATATTTTAATAAATGGTGTTTTCTAAGGAAATTCATAAGGATAAAAATAAGTAACATATTGCCATGCAATTTTTTGTACAGTATTATGGTACTAGGATGAAGCTAAGAAAAATATGAAATATATTACTTGACACTTTTCTATAGGGTTAATTGTTTTCACTAAAATAAAACTTGCTAGCTTGTCATTTCTATAGAGGATGTTATACATGTTCAAATGTTATGAAATTTATATAGTTGCCTACTAGGAGCACTTGGAATCTACTGTAATTTTCTGAGAATTTATTGTGCACATTTGTTATATTTTGTTATTTCACCTAATTATCTAATTAAATTAATAAAGGTATTTAAATAAACAAATTGGGCTTGACCTTTATGTTTTATAGAGTGTATTTCATATTCCTGAACTATTGGTACCAATGGTGTTGCTCAATTTGAGATTTTTATATGTCATGAAAATATTATTGCTCTATAATTCAATTTAGAGGTGTTTTGGATTGATTTTGTTGTTGGGTATTTTGTATAGTCAAAATGAAGTTTACTGTAAAATGGTTAATAACAAAGTTGTAGCGAACTTCTTCATCTATCTTGTGTTAAAATTTTAGGGCCATAGGACAAATGGTTTAGGAGTTATAGCTATTTGAAGTTGGTCTCCTGAAATGCTTGTTCTCTAGAATTTCTGGACAGAGCTAGAAAGATTGACTATTTTGGTTAGGATAGAGATTGAATTAGTTGTTAGGTGATTAACTAAGAGTTGTACGCAATTTTAGAAGCTTTCTAGAAAGTCCAAGATCACAGTATTTGGATAGGTAGAACTACAGTTATGATTTAAACTTGTAACTGCTATATGTGTTGCTCAGAAATTGTCTTGCGATGAATATTGAAAATGGATAGAGAAGAGTTATGCACCTACTCAGTAAATAAGGAATTAACATTGTTATCATTTGGGTAACTTAACATCATTATCGCAGCATCATATACATTCCCATGTCACATCATCCATGATCCTTCTTATGCATTCATGGAACTTACTTATGCATATGCATACAATAGGTGCAGCCAAAGGGATCACGTTGGTGGAACTCAAAGTTGATCCACAAGAGGAGAGCCAAGAGGTGCAGCACCAAGAGATTCCTAAAGAAGGAGAGCTAGAAGTTTATCATCTTCCCGAGTGCCCAGATCATCAACCTACCACATTTGTGAAAGGCAAGCCCCAAAGCATTATAAGTCTCCCTATTTTATTAATGTCACCTAAGTTACTCGTATTGATGCATTACTTGATAGGAGTTGTTTGGGAACACTTGCTACATATTACCTTTCCTTGTCTAGAAATATCTACCCTGAATCCTATTAAAGTCTAGGAACACTCCTTATGCTTAGCTATGCTTAGACCGGTAGAAGTTGGGTGATTTCCTATCACTTACGAGCCATAGGCGAGAACTTGATCATGGTTGGCTATATTGTGCTATTGTGAAACATAACTTGGTGTTGTTGATTAATTGGAGACCAGGCGGAGTCTTATGTTGGTGGTAATCATAGTGATTCCATCTATATCATTTAAGGACCGGTCGTTTGAGGTCATCTTGTCATGTTGAACGCATGCCTCTCACATAGCTGGCCAAATAAGTCATTTTGACCATGAAGCCGAGTAGCTCAACTCAGGTCAGGGATACAACTAGTTAAAGTGTGCACCCTAGATGCAGTAAGGATGTGCAGAGAGCCAATGGCGTTAGTCCAAGGGTGGGTTTGAGTCCTGAGCTTCCTGGTAGATTGGTAGTATCTTTGAGGGTACGGTGCTGGTCTTACCTATGATTTGGACTTGAGTTGTACCAAAGGTGACTTAATGTGACCCTAATGGAAGAGGTATGGGTCTATGTTTGGAATAATTCCCCAGCTGGGTAGGAATCAATTCAAATCGCCGTCTCTCACGGATAGTGAGAACTTGACATGAGTATGCTTCATCGTAGTATTTGACGGAAGTGTTAGTTATGAGATTATGAAAGAGCTCAACATTATATGGTTATTATTGTATTGACTTAATGGTACCAATATGTTTGGCTTAGGATAGTTGCTAATCTAGTATGAGATAAGATTAATAACTGGTGATTCACAGTTTAAAAGATATTGGATAACTAATGCTTTTTATGCAAATAATGTCTACCGGCTCTACTTATAAAGCCTTGCATACTCCTTGGTGTCTTAGCATTTTAGTTGATGACAGGTAAGTCTAGCTAAGTACCTTCTTGAACTTAGGGTTTTTATTCCCATTGTTGCAGATAATGTTATGTATCATAGCTACTACAAGAACTACTTTGCTCCTACAGTGGATGAGGAATAGGACCATGGGCATGATCATCCTATATGTCGTCTCACCCTTATGCTTTTGTTGGAGATAACTATGAAAACTAGGTATGTATCTAAACTACTGTTGATGTCGTTCTGAACTATGTTGCTTCTGCTACTTTTAAACTAATGTTGTAATAACTATGTTTGAACTCTGATGTATGACAAACTATTTGTGAACTCATTATAACATGTGTCTTGTATGTTGAATCATGTACGATCTTGGCTTGTATGTTGTTTGATTCAAGATCCTTTGTGATACTAGACAAACTACTAGATCTATATGGGCTCAAGTGTGATGGTTTGATGGACTCAGTGGTTGCTATTGTACTTGTGCTCTTATAAATTAGACGGTTCTATTACATTGAGCGATGCCTTATCACTGACGGACCACACCTATTCCTCCTAGGGTTCACTCAATGCGCCGCCACCCTTGAGCTCACGTGGTTCTTGTTCGGCGCCATCAAGTAGATCTGAGGAAGAAGGGGTGGCTTCTGCGCATGGAATGGCCCTAATGGTGGAGCAGTTGCATGGTGCGGAGGTGAGATGAGCGACGAAAAAGAAGATGCGATGGAGAAATGATGGGGAGTGTGCATCACAGTCGTGGCGTCTTATAACGGTTCGACCCCTGACTCTTTGCCTTCAAGGATTTTTGGGAAACCATGCCCCCGTGCCATTCCCAATTCTGAAATCTCTGCACACTCTCCTAGGCCAATAAATGGGCCTAGCGTATTCACAACTAAAACCGTGCCGCACGCGGGCCACCAAAATAGATTTAAGTGCTAAGCACTATTTCGCTGATTTATTTGGGAATTTCAAAAGTGCAATTTTATCCTTATGATCCTGCTACAAGATTTCTTCACAATCTTCCAGCAGTCTCAGGGACTATGTGGGTACATGTCATCTAGCGATGACTGTATTGATTCTTCTCAGCTAAGCTAGGAACTGGGTTGACATATCTAGTCTACAAAATTTGACCCTAGCACCATGTGAATACTTCACCTACTATCAGGCTCAGGGACTAAGTGGGCACACTTCACCTAGCAGTGAATTGCTTATTTCTGGACCCAATGCTTTCCAAAATGACTAAGTCATAATCTGCAATTGTTCAAGCCCTTAGTTTGGCTCTAAGAGTTAATTTGGCCTAAGGCATGGATGCTAAGCATCTCTCTTTTCGCTCTTGAGGGACTAAGTTCCTTAATGCTGACTAAGTCAGGGACACTAAGCGTTCAACTTCGCCACTCAGAACCTAAGTGGGCACACTTCACCTATGGTGAAGGCTTCAAAATTTTTTACTTGAGCTCCTTACATCCTTCTAGCAAACCTTGCTTTCGAATGAGTTCTAGCTTGGCTCCTAGTTCAACTGCTCAGATAGTAGTCTCAATAGCTCAGATGCTTGTTCAAACTACTCAGATGCTCATCTCAATAGCTCGGACGCTTGCCTCAACTGCTTGGCTCCCAGTTAAACTGGTCGGAAGCCTGCTCCTAGTGATCAACAACAAGTTGGATAGCTTGGACAGACTCAAGACGGTGTTGCTCATTCCAAGGTGCTTGGAGACTAGCTATGGGGGTATAACCCCCAGTACCACTGGGTTGTAAATGGGACAAGCCACCAGAGGAGGCCCAATGTTGCAGAACCGACCAATTTATAAGAATACAAGTACAATGGCAATCCGCAAGCGGTCGCACTGTCATACTTGAACCCATATAAACTCGGTAGTCCGTCGAGTACCGCGATGGGTCTCAATAAACGATTTACAACAACCAAGATCGTTCAGGATTCAACATACATGCCACATATTACATAAGGTTCACAAATACTTTTCATCATCAGAGTATGAATAAAGGTTATTACAAACCAAGTTTGATAAATAAAGCGGAAGCGAATAAGTTCGAAGATAAAGTTTCCAACATAGTTTGATACAGTGCCAAGCCAGATCACGGTCCACAAAAGCAAAGATGGGAATTATTAAAGAAGCCTGCCCAAGGCTTACTCCTCATCCACAGCGGGATAGAAGCAACTCTTGCAATAACCATGATACACAGTGCCATCTGCAACAATGGGAAAATAAACCCTGAGTACGAGAAGGTACTCAGCTAGACTTACCCATCATGAACCAGAAATAAAATGACTCCAAGGATTATGCAAGGCTGTATAAGTGGACGTAACTTAATAACATTTTTGCGTAAAAGCAATTGAATCAAGGTACAGTTACAAATTCTTTACCAGGTTAATTATGACTATCCATTTCTAGGTTAGCAACTATCCTGTGCCAAACATGTGGTATATCATTTAGAAGCATACAATAATAACCATAGCAGGTATTGTAATTCCATTTTCATCTGAACCATCATGTTTTATAACATAGTTACTACAATGTTGGGACTAGCCAAGTTTCTCACTATCCAGGAGAGATGGCGATTCGAATCGATTTCAACCAGTTGGGAATTTATTCCTAACACAAACCCAGATCTACCAGCCACGATAGTCTTAGGTCACCTTTGGTACAACTCAGGTACACATTTCGCGGGTCCGTACCATGCCACACAATCTGGAACACCAGATGCCAAGATGCTTAGGCCAAGCCTGCCCTTGGGCTCAGTCTGATCGTTCCCCGGAAGGAGCGCATAACAGAACGGTTCCCGGCCTGAGTTGAATTACTCGGCTTCGCGGTCGGAACGAGTTATTCGGCCAGCTAAGTGAGAGGCATGCGTTCAATCTTGTCAGAAGCGCCAACAACAGTACGGTCCTTAATTGACACAGACGAGGATAAATCCACACCCAAGACCTCCATGTCTTGTTGCTTCTCTATCGACTTCCCATCCGGTCTCGATTTACTTTTACCCCATGGTTCTTGTTCCACGATAGCAAATATAGCCAACTGTGCTCCGGTATCCACCTATATCTCGCAGGTGACAGGACATCACCCGACTTCTACCGGTCTAAGCATGGCTAAGCATATATATTCGATCCTGGACCTATACCGGTTAAAGGTGTAATATCTAGACAAGGAATGTACATGCATCAAGTGGTTTCATTCAACTCTTATAACCTAATGCATCAATCATAAATACATAGTAAACATTTGTAAATTACTAGGAGACTTATAATGCTCTGGGGCTTGCCTCGCAGAAAGGAAGTAGGACGGTGGTCAGGACACTCCGGAAGCTCTTTAGGGTTCTGCTCCACGCCTTCGGGAGCTGCGGCTTGCGGATCCTCCTGCTGGTTCCCTTCCTCTGCTTCTTCGAATTCTAGCAATGTTATCTCTCCCTCCGATCCTAGATGCATGAGTATGGCATAAGTATTACGAATGCATATTTGTGAACAAGTGCATCATGTTGATTGAGTAGGTGCATATCTCTTCTCGATCATTACTTAACTACTTCTACAATGCATCGACTATGCCACAAACAGTAGCTACTTGTTTCACTCATAACTGGAGTTCTACTAATCCAAAAACAGTGATCCTAGACTTTCTGGAAAGCTTATCAAATTCTCTACAACTTTCTTATTAACCATTTTTACAGTACACATCAGTTTCAACATGGACTCATCAAACTCTAGAATCAGTCCGGAAACTATTTAATATGCAACATAAAGTAATAATACTTCTACTTCATGTAATCATTCAAAATTTGACAACATAGAATCTACCAACAGTTTAAGCATACCAAATACATTTAAGATAATATAATGGTGAAGCCCAAACTATTTATTTAACTACCTTTATTATTTTATTTAGATATCTAGGTTAAATACTAAACATATATTAGACATACTTATTAAATTCTTAAAAATTTACAGTGCCTTACCAATGCTATCAAAGGACTACTATAAAAATTTCATGTCATTTTACCAAGTAGAACATCCTATACAAAAATGACAAGGAAGCAAGGCTTGAAATAGCATAAATGGAAAATCCTATTGAATAGTGTCAAGCAACAGATTTCCTATTTTTCTTAACATCCATATGGTACTAGTATTACCTCCAAAAAATTTCATGAATTTTGGACTCATAATTAATTTATAAAAATTCATGCAAGGATTAACTATTCATAAAAGAAAAATCTATAACTATAAATCTACACATGCACTAGTCTTCAAATTTTTACCAGAGTTCATATATGCTAAGACTAGCTTACCACAAAAATTTCATAATTTTTGGAGCACAGGAACTCTAGATATAAAATAAACAAATTTGAATGCATTCAAAAGCACATTTCAAATCCTTATTTAAATCTCCAAAAATTTCTATTGTACAAGCCAAGAACATATTTTTCCTAAATACTACACTTCCTAGGGAACACTCACAAATTTATTTCACAATTTTAGGAGCTATCAAACTGAAGATACAAAAATAACAAAACACACTTGAATCTGGAATTTTTGAACTATCCTTAAAACCTAGAGTCGCTGACAGCAGGGACCCACACGTCAGTTGGACCCACCGGTCAGCGAGACCAAAACAGAGCCGGCGGCGCTGCTCAACTAACGCGGCTAGAACTCGACAGCGGCGAGTTCGTCGGCGGTAACATCTTCACTACACGATCTACGTGACCTAGCGAAGCTATTGAACCACTTGGCCGGCCTTATCGTCGACTCTAGAGCTGACGGCAGTGGCCATGGCGGAGCGGCGGGGCTGGACCACAGCGGTACGTCGGTGGAGGCCACGGCGAAGCGAAAGAGGGCACAGACGAGTATCCCGGGGCTCAGGCGAACCTAACGCGCACGGTTACGCGGTCTATGGTGGAGGGACGCGCCCCAGCCACGGTGACGGGCGCGGCGGGGAATCTCCGGCAAGCACTAGCATGGCGTTGGCGCTTACCGAATGCGGTCAGCGGGCACGGGAGGAGGCAGTGCGCTGCTAGGGTGGTGGTGGAGCTATGGCGGTGGTGATGGAGTGGCTAGATGCGAGCTGGCGCATGGTTATGGCGACAGCGGAGCTGCGGGAGCTCGGCTGCTGCTGCGGCGAGGAAGAAAGGCCGAGGCGAAGCAAATGGGGGTGCGGGATGGCTCAGGCAGACGCTGGCGGGGTTAAGGCCGCGCCCAGGCGCGTCGTGGCCTACATGGTTAGGGCGTTGGTGACACGCGGCCATCGCCGCGGACACGCGGCGTTCGCGCCCTGGCGCCAGTCGACCACCGATCGGCTTGATTTAGTTTGTTCAGTCGCGACATGCCGAGCCTGACGACGAGTTTCGACGCTCCTCTAACTACTAATCCGTTGCTCCTAGGTAGAAATTGTATGAATATGATTTGTAGAACTATGTACCAGCTACAAAACTTGTTCAAGGCACTTGTTCTAATTCGCAACAGAAATAGAGAAAAATCATCCCCAAAGTGAGCCTGTCAGTCGGTCAGTGTTCATGACTTAGCGAAATTTGCTAAGTGCTGAAATCAGTGATTTGATGATTTTTGAAATCCAAATTCACACATGTTAGGAGCTGAATCAGTCAAAGACCCAAAAATCAAAGTTGTTCCTTATGTTAAACACTACAACATTGCTTTAGTGAACTCCTCCATGCAAGGTCTCTAGCACCTAGTTCAACTTTAGTCAAACATGTCACTTTGAAATCATGATACATACTCAAACCATGACTAAATGACCAAACTAGCCCCAGCCCTAAATACCAAAGTTGTTCATAATGATATCCTAAACATGTTCAAGCAATTTGCAAGGTCATTCAATCACTTTATATAGTAGTCACTCATAGAGCTATTTAAAGTAATCACATGAAATATGCCTTAAAGACTTGACCATGAAAAATGACATTCATGATCCATGTTCCAATTGTGAACCTAAGCATTGCCAAATTATTTTGGTGACTCAAATCTACCAAGTACATGTTTACATTCATGAACATTTGCATATGTACAAAGAAACATGCAATAACAAGCAACGTTGCATATGTTTCAATTCAATGTTCCAATTGTAAATGCTTGTTTATGAATGCGTGATGATCATGCTCATGTTATGCAAGTCAAGTTATGCAAGGCTAACACCCGAGGTGTTACAGCCCCTCCCCCTTATAAAAATCTCATCCCGAGATTTGCAAGACCTACCATTCTTGGAAAAAGGCGGGATAAACTTCTCGTAGATAATCTTCTCTTTCCCACGTAGCATCTTGTTCACTATGATTGTTCCACACCACCTTATAAAACTTAATAATCTTACTCCTTATCACTCTCTCCATCTCTTCTAATACTCGAATTGGCTTTTCTTCATAGGTCAAATCCGATTGAAGCTGCATGTTGGTGGGTGTAGCCGCTTCTTTAGGTACTCGAAGACATTTCTTTAACTGAGAAACATGGAACACATCAAAGATTGCACTCATCTCTGGTGGAAGTTGTAACTTATATGCAACATTTCCTTTTCGTTCCAAAATTTTGTATGGCCCTACATATCTTGGTGAAAGCTTCTTTTTCATCCCAAATCTTTTCACACCTTTCATGGGTGATACTCTCAAGTATACATAGTCACCCACTTCGAAAGCCAGTGGTCTTCTTCTTCTGTCGGCATAACTTTTCTATCTTTATTGAGCTGCCTTCATATGTTGTTGGATGATACGTACTTGCTCTTTGGCTTCATTGACAAAATCAATACCAAAGTATCTCCTTTCACCGGGCTCAATCCAATTCAATGGAGTTCTGCACTTTCTGCCATACAAGGCTTCAAATGGAGCCATTTTGATACTCGCTTGATAACTGTTGTTATAGGAGAATTCAGCTAAAGGTAACCATTTCTCCCATGAACCTTTTGAAGATATAACACAAGCTCTAAGTAAATCTTCTAGGATTTGGTTCACTCGCTCTGTTTGTCCTGAAGTTTGTGGATGATAAGCTGAACTTCTGATTAGCTTGGTTCCCAAAGCCTGGTGTAAGTGCTCCCAGAAACGAGCTATGAATTGTGGTCCTCTATCTGAGATTATTGTCCTGGGTACTCCATGCAGTCTCACGATCTAGGAAACATATATCTCAGCGTATTTTCCAACTATATACCATGTGTTCATGGGTATAAAGTGTGCTGACTTGGTGAGACGATCAACAATGACCCAGATTGAATCGTGACCTTGTGGTGTCATTGGAAGGCCTGTGATAAAGTCCATGCTGATTTCCTCCCATTTCCATCCTAGAATAGGCAATGGCTGAAGTAATCCAGCAGTTTTCATATGGACGGCTTTCACTCTACTGCAGTTATCACACCTAGCAACATAGGCTGCGATCTCTTTCTTCATCTTAGTCCACCAAAAATGGGTTCTTAGATCTTGATACATTTTACTACTACCTGGATGGATAGACAATTTGGACGAGTGAGCTTCCTCTAAGATTTGATTCCTTAGCTCACGGTCTTTTGGTACCACTCGCCGGTCCTCAAACCATAATACACCTCTTTCGTCCAATCTAAAATGTTTGGTTTCCTGCTCTTGCATTTTTCTCTTAATGTGACTTATTCCTACATCTGTCTGCTGTAGCTCTATGATTTTGCTCTCTAGTGAACAACTGATTGTGATATTGTGTAGTACAGCAGGATGTAACAAGTTGAATCCATCTTCCAACAAGGCTTCCACAGTGTTGCAATGGGACTTCCGACTAAGTGCATCGGCTACTACATTTGCTTTACCCGGATGGTAATGCACTTCCAAATTGTAGTCCTTAATCAATTCCAACCATCTACGTTGTCTCATGTTCAGTTCTGGCTGGGTAAAGATATACTTGAGGCTTTTGTGGTCAGTATAGATATGACATACATTGCCCAACAAGTAATGTCTCCATATCTTTAATGCATGAACAACGACTGCAAGTTCCAAATCATGTGTAGGGTAGTTGACTTCATGTTTTCTCAATTGTCGAGAGGCATATGCAATTACTCTCCCTTCTTGCATAAGTACACATCCCAAACCTATTCCTGATGCATCACAAAATACATCAAACGGCTTTTCAATGTCTGGTTGTGCTAGAACAGGTGCGGTAGTCAACAAAGTTCTGAGGGTGTGAAAAGCTATTTCACATTCTGGTGTCCATTTGTACTTCTCATCTTTCTGAAGTAGTCTGGTCATAGGCTTAGCTATCTTTGAGAAGTCTAGAATAAACCAACGATAGTACCCTGCTAACCCTAGAAAACTCCGAACTTCATGAACCGAAGTTGGGGCTTTCTAATCCATGACCTCTTGTACTTTTGATGGGTCTACTGAGATTCCATCTCTTGATAAAATGTGACCTAAGAAAGGTACTTTGCTCATCCAAAATTCACATTTGCTAAACTTGGCATATAGCTTATGCTCCCTCAGTCTAGATAGGACAATCCTCAGATGCTCTTCATGATCTGACTCATTTTCTGAATAAATCAATATGTCATCGATAAACACAACCGCGAACTTGTCCAGTTTGGGCATGAATACCGAGTTCATCAGGTACATAAAATAGGCTGGAGCATTTGTTAGTCCGAAAGACATAACCAAATACTCGTATAAGCCATACCTAGTAGAGAAAGCAGTTTTAGGTATATCCTCCGGTCTGATCTTTATCTGATGGTAACCTGATCTCAAGTCAATTTTGGAGAATACCTTTGCCTTCGCTAGCTGATCGAACAAGATGTCGATGTGGGGCAATGGATATTTGTTCTTGATGGTCACCACATTGAGTGGTCTGTAATCTACACACATTCTCAGTGACTTATCCTTCTTTTTCACAAACAAGGCTGGACATCCCCACGGAGATGAGCTAGGTTGGATAAGACCCTTGTCCAATAGATCTTGCAATTGAACCTTAAGTTCCGCTAACTCATTGGGTGGCATTCTATAGGGCCTTCTAGATATGGGTGCGGTACCTGGCACTAATTCAATCTTAAATTCCACATCCCTATCCGGTGGTAGACCTGGTAATTCTTCTAGGAATACATCCGGAAACTCACAAACCATGGGGATATCACATACTGTGGTGGTTTGGATAGCACAGGCTAAATGTTGGGGTTCGAAATCACAGGAGAGTGGGACTAGAAAAGCATTCCCTCCCGTGGGTTCTCTCAACATGATAGTATGGGTGCTAGTGTCAATAAGAACACCATGATCCTTCATCCAATTCATGCCTAAGATTACACTTATTGACAACCCTGGCAATATTATCAAATCTGTTGTGTACTCCCTCCCTTGTATCAAGATGAGTATATTTTTTACTATCTTTTTGGTAGTAACAGTACCCCCTACTGAACTTATGTTATAACCCCCTTTCCTTACTTCAATTATTTCTTGATCATGTCTAGATGCAAATGCTTGACTCATAAATGAATGAGAAGCTCCCGAATCAAATAAAACAACAGCGGGATGCTTGTTGACGAGAAACATACCAGCCGTGACAACTTCTCCGGCGGGCACTTCCTCCACAGCGGTATAATGCACTTGTCCCTGACGTGCCCTGGCATTCACCTACCTCTGATTGTTTTGATTTGGGTTGCCATTCCTCTTGGGGTGGGGGCACTCCTTGGACCAATGACCTAGTTGGTTGCAGTTGAAACATGGTTGATTACTTCTGAATCCAGTGGAGCTGTCCTGATTGCCATTTCCTTTTGGTAAGGCAATAGTGAATGCCTTACGAAATGGTTTCTGTGGCATATTATTCTGAGCTTTCGGTGGTGGAGGCCTAAATTTGGGTGCAGGTGGACGGAATTGTGGCCTAGCTGTGATAGGTGCTTTTGACTAGAAAGATCCGGATGCACCGGCCTCGTATGCCTCTTGCGACCTTTAGCAACTGCATGCATGTTGTTGTGGTTTTCTTGGGTCAAGGCATCACTAATAAACTCATTGTACATGACACATCGAGAATTTGCCATAGTCTTCATCAGTTTGGTACCCAAACCTCGCTTGAAACTCTCTATCTTTTTCTCCTCGATATCCATGAAACTAGGAGCATATCTTGACAAGTTGTTGAATGCGTGCATATATTCTATGAGGGATTTTGTTCCCTGAGTGAGCCTCATAAATTCGGCTGCTTTCATGCGCATCAGGCCCGGGGGAATATGATGTCCTCTAAAAGCCAGCTTGAATTGTTCCCAGGTCACTCTCGCATTAGCAGGCAGGGATGATAGGAAATGTGTCCACCAGATCCCTGCTGGTCCTTGCAATTAATGAGAAGCATACTCTGCTTTCAGATGCTCTGTGACCCTTAACAGACGGAATTTCTGCTCAATGGTATTCAGCCACTCATCGGCCTGCAGTGGTTCCTCAGCCACCTTGAAGATCGGAGGCTTCGTGTCCAGAAACTCCTTGAATGTACTGTGCTGATTTGGCTCGGCCCCTGGTTGATGTGGGTGGCCACGAGCAGTGTTTTGCGCGATAAGGCACAAAGCTTCTTCCATTGTCCTCTGGCTACCCAGGAACTAGGTAAAGAATTCCTGAGCAGATGGCAGCGGTGGGGGTGGCAAGTCATCATGGTTGCCATCCTGGCTGCCACCAGCTCCAGCACGGGTGCGCGTCATCTGCGAATTTGCAACAATAAGCGATTATTGGTTGATGTCAAGAGATTACAGATGAATTAGGTACTCATGCCAAACTGAAATTACTGGAGAAAATTCTCAAAATCACAATAAAAACAGAGGCATAATAATTCATTCTCGCAACATGACATCCCCAATTTGACCACTTATCGTGCTCATAACGCATGCAAATTAAATCGTGATCACCAACAAAGGACTGGAATAACATTGATGTTCAACCAAAAGTGCGATAGTCGTACGATTAACAACATTTCATGATAGTCAGATTACCATTACCAAATTCGAACTACAGGTCCATTACATGAATAAAGGTGATACATTAGTCCTTCCACTAAGTGCTAAGCGACCTAATCCTCATCATGATCACTATCGAGGTCAGACGCAGAATCATCTCCTTCCTCAGGTTCTACTTCTTCTTTAGGCTCCACTTCTTCTTCTTCCTCATACCCTTCTAGATCCATTTCTACGGCTCTAGGTGGGACATAAGGGTGGAGCTGATTGTTCAGTAGATGAACCTCTTCATACAGATTATCGTTGTATTCTTTCGCATTGGCTAACTGCTGTCCCAGCTCAAACTGTCGAGCCCTTAGGACATCTTCCTTAGACCAAGCTGCGTTTCGCTGGTAAGTTAACCGAGTCATCTCTTCAGTGAGCCTCTCAATCTCGGCGTCATGCTCCCTCTGAAGCTGACGTCGGTCCTCATGGGCATGACCAAGAGCACCAGATACACGTCTGAGGCTACCTTCTACTCCATCTAACACTCTCATCATTGCGAACATGGTGCTCATGGAAGGGTTATCGCTGTTTTGCCCTTCTGCTGCACCAATCTCCAAGGGTCTTCCTCTTGCTTGCTGCCATGAGTCAGTGGAGGGGTTACCTCTTGGAAAGACTCCAACCAAAGCGGTTGCCAGCTCTTGAGGAAAACGATCCATGATATTCCTCAAGATCCCAAAGGCTGCCCTGCCAGCTGCTTCTTTAGTAGTCCTGCCAGTTGACTCATAACACTAGCCTATCCACTCAGAATCGTCATCTCGGGGACGAACAACGGCCTCCACAGTAACTAAGAGACCTTCTCCCAACTGCTCATTCACCCAGAAGTAGCGGGGTTCCATTCCATCAGGATAGCCTACATAGCTGAGCACTCTCCACAAGAGTGTAGGCATCCCAAACTCTCCAAAGAACATGTGACGTTGATGGGTACGTGGAGCAAGTTGATGGCTAGGAGCTCTGCCTCCGGTGGACTTGCGAGCAGTCTGCTTGGTGCGTGCCATCTGCACCATTAACATGTACCCTTTGGTGAGACAATGCCATAATGGATAAGAGTTACATAACCAAGTAAGAATTTTATAAGGGGAGGAACAATGTAGTTATGTGAATGGTAATTTAACATGATGCATGCTCATTCCATACGTCATCACAAACTTAGGAAAAATTTGTTTCTAACGGTAGACACGGTGGCATACATAAGTTCTCTCATAAATAGCGTAACTAGTCGAGCTACACGTTTCGTTGTTAGTGTACCTACATAAAATTTCATTTCAGCCCTAAACCCATAATGAATATGCAGAATGTAATTGTAAATACTTCCATATATGTATACACATACATATAATTCTGTATCAATCTACCCGACAATAATTTAAACCCATAATTAAATACGTACCATATACACATGCAAGCATGCATACATAGCCGTACCAAAGCTAACTCTTCCCGACCGCACGCTCACATCCTGCGGTCATACACTCATCTTACCTTGGCGTAGAGGCATTTGATCCATACATTACCACTCAAGTGAATGGTATCCATACTATAGCACGCCGTATGGACGACGAAGTAAAAACCCCCATGTTAGTACTTAAATAGCCACCTAATAGTCCTTAATTTGGGCATAAGGAAAGTGATCATTGGCACACTTTAGATTTCAAATACCTATTATATAACTAATAGTTGCTAGAGAAGGGTTTTTGGAAAACAAAAACTTTTGTTTTAAATACACTTGTGACAATTAACGTTGAATCTTGCTCTGATGCCAGCTATCGTAGAACCAAATAATTTATAAGAATACAAGTACAATGGCAATCCGCAAGCGGTCGCACTGTCATACTTGAACCCATATAAACCCGGTAGTCCATCGAGTACCACGATGGGTCTCGATAAACAATTTACAACAACCAAGATCATTCAGGATTCAACATACATGCCACATATTACATAAGGTTCATAGATACTTTTCATCATCAGAGTACGAATAAAGGTTATTACAAACCAAGTTTGATAAATAAAGCAGAAGCGAATAAGTTTGAAGATAAAGTTTCCAACATAGTTTGATATAGTGCCAAGCCAGATCACGGTCCACAAAAGCAAAGATGGGAATTATTAAAGAAGCCTGCCGAAGGCTTACTCCTCATCCACAGCGGGATAGAAGCAACTCTTGCAATAACCATGATACACAGTGCCATCTGCAACAATGGGAAAATAAACCCTGAGTACGAGAAGGTACTCAGCTAGACTTACCCGTCATGAACCAGAAATAAAATGACTCCAAGGATTATGCAAGGCTGTATAAGTGGACGTAACTTGACAACATTTTTGCGTAAAAGCAATTGAATCAAGGTACAGTTACAAATTCTTTACCAGGTTAATTATGACTATCCATTTCTAGGTTAGCAACTATCCTGTGCCAAACATGTGGTATATCATTTAGAAGCATACAATAATAACCATAGCAGGTATTGTAATTCCATTTTCATCCAAACCATCATGTTTCATAACACAGTTACTACGATGTTGGGACTAGCCAAGTTTCTCACTATCCGGGAGAGACGGCGATTCGAATTGATTTCAACTAGCTGGGAATTTATTCCTAACACAAACCCAGATCTACCAGCCATGATAGTCTTAGGTCACCTTTGGTACAACTTAGGTACACATTTCGTGGGTCCGTACCGCGCCACACAATCTAGAACACCAGATGCCAGGATGCTCAGGCCAAGCCTGCCCTTGGGCTCAGTCTGATCATTCCCCGGAAGGAGCGCACAACAGAACGGTTCCCGGCCTGAGTTGAATTACTCGGCTTCGCGGTTGGAATGAGTTATCTGGCCAGCTAAGTGAGAGGCATGCGTTCAATCTTGCCAGAAGCGCCAACAATGGTACGGTCCTTAATCGACACAGATGGGGATAAATCCACACCCAAGACCTCCATGTCTTGTTGCTTCTCTATCGACTTCCCATCCGGTCTTGATTTACTTTTACCCCATGGTTCTTGTTCCACGATAGCAAATATAGCCAACCGTGCTCCGGTATCCACCTATATCTCGCAGGTGACAGGACATCACCTGACTTCTACCGGTCTAAGCATGGCTAAGCATATATATTCGATCCTAGACCTATACCGGTTAAAGGTGTAATATCTGGACAAGGAATGTACATGCATCAAGTGGTTTCATTCAACTCTTATAACCTAATGCATCAATCATAAATATGTAGTAAACATTTGTAAATTACTAGGAGACTTATAATGCTCTGGGGCTTGCCTCGTAGAAAGGAAGTAGGACGGTGGTTAGGACACTCTGAAAGCTCTTCAGGGTTCTGCTCCACGCCTTCGGGAGCTGCGGCTTGCGGATCCTCCTGCTGGTTTCCTTCCTCTGCTTCTTCGAATTCCAGCAATGTGATCTCTTCCTCCGATCCTAGATGCATGAGTATGGCATAAGTATTACGAATGCATATTTGTGAACAAGTGCATCATGTTGATTGAGTAGGTGCATATCTCTTCTCGATCATTACTTAACTACTTCTACAATGCATCGACTATGCCACAAACAGTAGCTACTTGTTTCACTCATAACTGGAGTTCTACTAATCCAAAAATAGTGATCCTAGACTTTCTGGAAAGCTTATCAAATTCTATACAACTTTCTTATTAACCATTTTTACAGTACACATCAGTTTCAACATGGACTCATCAAACTCTAGAATCAGTCCGGAAACTATTTAATATGCAACATAAAGTAATAATACTTCTACTTCATGTAATCATTCAAAATTTGACAACATAGAATCTACCAACAGTTTAAGCATACCAAATACATTTAATATAATATAATGGTGAAGCCCAAACTATTTATTTAATTACCTTTATTATTTTATTTAGATATCTAGGTTAAATACTAAACATATATCAGACATACTTATTAAATTCTCAAAACTTTACAGTGCCTTACTAATGCTATCAAAAGACTACTATAAACATTTCATGTCATTTTACCAAGTAGAACATCCTATACAAAAATGACAAGGAAGCAAGGCTTGAAATAGCATAAATGGAAAATCCTATTGAAAAGTGTCAAGCAACAGATTTCCTATTTTTCTTAACATCCATATGGTGCTAGTATTACCTCCAACAAATTTCATGAATTTTGGACTCATAATTAATTTATAAAAATTCATGCAAGGATTAACTATTCATAAAAGAAAAATCTATAACTATAAATCTACACATGCACTGGTCTTCAAATTTTTACCAAAGTTCGTATATGCTAATACTAGCTTACCACAAAAATTTTATAATTTTTGGAACACAAGAACTCTAGATATAAAATAAACAAATTTGAATGCATTCAAAAGCACATTTCAAATCCTTATTTAAATCTCCAAAAATTTCTATTGTACAAGCCAAGAACATATTTTTCCTAAATACTACACTTCCTAAGGAACACTCACAAATTTATTTCACAATTTTAGGAGCTATCAAACTGAAGATACAAAAATAACAAAACACACTTGAATCTGGAATTTTTGAACTATCCTTAAAACCTAGAGTCGCTGACAGCAGGGACCCACGCGTCAGTTGGACCCACCGGTCAGCGAGACCAAAACAGAGCCGGCGGCGCTGCTCGACTAACGCGGCTAGAACTCGACGGCGGCGAGTTCGCCGGCGGTAACATCTTCACTACACGATCTACGTGACCTAGCAAAGCTATTAAGCCACTTGGCTGGCCTTATTGTCGACTCTAGAGCTGACGGCGGCGGCCATGGCGGAGCGATAGGGCTGGACCACAGCGGTACACCGGTGGAGGCCATGGCGAAGCGAAAGAGGGCGCGGATGAGTATCCCGGGGCTCAGGCGAACCTAACGTGCATGGTTACGCGGTCTATGGTGGAGGGACGCACCCCAGCCACGATGACGGGCACGGCGGGGAATCTCCGACGAGCACTAGCATGGCATTGGTGCTTACCGAATGCGGTCAGTGGGCATGGGAGGAGGCAGTGTGCTGCTGGGGTGGTGGTGGAGCTATGGCGGTGGTGATGGAGTGGCTAGATGCGAGCTGGCGCATGGTTATGGTGATGGCGGAGCTGCGGGAGCTCGGCTGCTGCTGCGGCGAGGAAGAAAGGCCGAGGCGAAGCAAATGGGGGCGCGGGATGGCTCGGGCAGACGCTGGTGGGGTTAAGGCCGTGCCCAGGCGCATCGTGGCCTGCGCGGTCAGGGCGTTGGCGACGCACGGCCATCGCCACGGACACGCGGCGTTCACGCCTTAGCGCCGGTCGGCCACCGATCGGCTTGATTCAGTTCGTTTAGTCACGACATGCCGAGCCTAACGACGAGTTTTGACGCTCCTCTAACTGCTAATCCGTTGCTCCTAGGTAGAAATTGTATGAATACGATTTGTAGAACTATGTACCAGCTACAAAACTTGTTCAAGGCACTTGTTCTAATTCGCAACAGAAACAGAGAAAAATCATCCCCAAAGTGAGCCTGTCAGTCGGTCAGTGTTCATGACTTAGCGAAATTTGCTAAGTGCTGAAATCAGTGATTTGATGATTTTTGAAATCCAAATTCACACATGTTAGGAGCTAAATCAGTCAAAGACCCAAAAATCAAAGTTGTTCCTTATGTCAAACACTACAACATTGCTTTAGTGAACTCCTCCATGCAAGGTCTCTAGCACCTAGTTCAACTTTAGTCAAACATGTCACTTTGAAATCATGACACATACTCAAACCATGACTAAATGACCAAACTAGCCCTAGCCCTAAATACCAAAGTTGTTCATAATGATATCCTAAACATGTTCAAGCAATTTGCATGGTCATTCAATCACTTTATATAGTAGTCACTCATAGAGCTATTTAAAGTAATCACATGAAATATGCCTTAAAGACTTGACCATGAAAAATGACATTCATGATCCATGTTCCAATTGTGAACCTAAGCATTGCCAAATTATTTTGGTGACTCAAATCTACCAAGTACATGTTTACATTCATGAACATTTGCATATGTACAAAGAAACATGCAATAACAAGCAACGTTGCATATGTTTCAATTCAATGTTCCAATTGTAAATGCTTGTTTATGAATGCGTGATGATCATGCTCATGTTATGCAAGTCAAGTTATGCAAGGCTAACACCCGAGGTGTTACACCCAACCCACAAGATCAAGCCATGCAGGGCATGACATAGTTTGGCGTGCGCCGCAAGACTGCATGAATCTTCCTTGACGATGAAGGAGAATCTAATTGGATATGCTAGATATTGTATTCCTTGTAAACACGTATCATGTAACCAATCAAGATAGATGCAACCGACCTATAACCCTACCCCTCGAGCTATATAAGGAAGGTAGGGACCCCCTTGTTTTGACCCAATCTCTCATAATACAATCCACCAAAGACACAGGACGTAGGGTATTATGTCAAGCTGATGGCCTGAACCTACCTAATCGCTGTCTCTCGCGTTCTATGTCACCATCTAGTTCCTTCACGTGCACCACCACCGATTCATCTACTACTGTGGGCATACCCCTAAGTAGACTACCGACCATATTTCATCGACAACATGAGAACTTAGATAGAGGGGTGTCGTCTTGGCTAGACCATTAGTTTTAATTCCACATTTATCTTGGTCAGCCGGTGAGATTAATTTTTCAAAAGGACTATTTAGCCCCTCTAGTCTGCCATCTCGACCCTATAAGTGGTATCAAAGCTAGGTCTCTCATTTGTATTCTTCACCGACCCAAGAGGATGGCGATTAGTGGGACAGATGATTTTGACACACATTTTTTATGGCACAAACTTTGCACGGTGCAAACACCGCATGCTTGATCATTTTCGTGCAAAGGGACCCAAGTTTTGGTTGATTGTTATGGATGGTCTTACTCTTGTTTTAGGTCATAGAAATCAAACCAAAGCTCAAAGGGCTTGCTTTCAACTTGATGCACATCCTTATTGCTTTATAATGGATGCTTTGAATTTGGAGATATATTATAGGGTGGATTGCAGAGGAACTGCCCATGAGTTGTGGGTCAATCAATTGACTCTATGGGGACTCCTCCACATATGAAGATGACATTGTCAAGGAGGATGATCCCAAGGAGGAGGCACATGAGGATGTTGAGCATGAGCACAACTTGGTGATTGTGGAAAATTGCTCCACCTCATGGTTAAGTGATGATGATGATAGATCAAGTACAAGTTCACTTGACAAGATTGATAATAATGCCTCAAGTGATGCAATTGATGATTCTACCCCATGCACACTTAATGATGATGGTTCATGCTCGGATGACACTGCTACTACAAGCTCATCCACTACATCGCATTGCTTCATGAGACAAGGTGACACCAAGGTATCTATTGCTAATGTGATTGATCTTGATTCATATAAGGAGCTTCTAGATAATTTTGGTAGCATGATCAAAGCTTTAAAAATGAGATGGCTAAAATGAAGAAACTGAAAAATGAAAACTCATTTCTAAACAAAATATGTGAACAACAAAAGCATCTACTTTATGTTACTACTTGTTCAAATGAGGAGCTAAAATTAGCTTATGAGGAACTTAGTGTTGCTCATGATAACTTGGTACAAGAACATGCTTTTCTCACTAAAGAGCATTTCAATGAGAAAATTAAAACTAGTGAGAGCTCATCACATGGGTCAAATGATCAATCACATAATGTTGCTAACCCTTGTGATGTAAGCAAGAAGAATGTATCCACCTCTTGTGTTGATTTATTAGATATGCCATGTTCTTCATATATAGATGCTTGTTCTACTTCTATGTCTTGTGAGACTAACCTTTTGAAGAAGAACAATGAGCTCAAAAATGAAGTAAAGAATTTGAGCAACAAGTTAAAGAGGTGCTACAACTCCAAACTCACCTTTGAGCATATGTTGGACAATCAAAGAAGTTATGGTGACAACAGTGGCATTGGCTTCAACAAGAGCAATGTCAAAGGCAAGAGATGGAGCAAGAGAAGAAATGAAAGAGAGATGAAGAAGCAAGAAGAAAAGAAGCTCTATCATTTTGTGTGCTTCAAATGACATGAGATGGGTCACCTTGCCAAATCTTGCCCAACCAAGAAGCTAAAGATGAGGCCACAAGATGAAAAGAAGAAGCCCACAGAGCAAATCAAGATCAACCATGAAGGTGTTGATGGGAAAAAGAAGAAGAAGAAGACAAGAACGGGAGGTAGAAGACAAAGATCAATACAAGACCTCACCCAAGTGAAGTGCCATAGTCATGATAAATTGGGCCACCTAGCTTCAGGTTGTCCAAACAAGCTTAAGAAGAAGGCTCAAGCAAACAAGGAGAAGCGAGGCAATGAGAAGCACCACATGAGCAAAGAAGAAAAGGCTCAATCAAAGGGGACGTGCTACTCATGCCAGGAAAGGGGACACATGGCTAATTCATGTCCCCTAGGTAACACTCCTAAGCCTATTACAATTAATGCAAAATCTATGCTTAGGAAGGATGGAAGTCGTACCTCTATGGTTACTATTGCAAAACATCCCACAACTCATACTATTGCTATGCCTAAGTATGTTGCTCCTAACTTGAGAGGACCCAAACTAGTTTGGGTACCATCAAAAAGTGGATGATTGTTTGTAGGTACCATGGCATTGGAGGCTTGATTCAATTGGTTTTGTATTGTTCATTATATATTGAGTCAAGTATTGAAGCTTAGTGCTATTCTATCCCAATGCCAAATCAAGTTAGTGAAGTCCAATTGTGCTAGAACATATAAGTGCTATAATTCAAGTTGTGGCGCTTTATTGGATATTGTCGGTATTTTTTACTGGTAGATATTCGGCTCTTGGAGGAACTCACCTGATGCAAAGAGCAAGCACAATAGAGACATAGGATTTATACTAGATAGGGCCCCTAGGAAGTGAGTAAAAGTCATACGTCCAGTTGCTACTTGTTTATATTATGATCTCTTCGAATAGTGAGATGGTGATTACAAGATGGCTATGCCTATGAGAGTTTCAATGATTACAACAGGGCGGATAGCTAGCTATTTATATCTGAGGCCTACTTGCCCTACAAGTTTCATAGTCATGGCCTAGTTAGGATCTTGGCATGATCTTTAGATATCCTTCCTTGAATAGGTGAGTCATGAACCTTTGGGTCTTCTTCATGAACCAGCATATCTGGTAGATGGGAATGCTGGGAGTATGGCACCATCAGTAGCCCTCAAGCTTATCGGTTAATCGGGATTTGGTAACTTTCCTATATTTGGGCCCTTTACGGGTGTTCGGAATCGTGATTTTATTGGAAAAGGTCAGACTTATACCCAAGGCTGGTCAAGTAGAACTTATAGAGTCACATAGTTGGGTGATCAACTGTTGAATAAAATAAGCCATACTTAGGAGTCATCTTGTCTTGTTAATGCAGTCTTTTCCCAAGTTAGGCGGTGGTTGCAAGCACTCAAGTGGCTGCACTAGCTCGACTTCCAAGAAATATGCGTGCCTTACGATTAATGCGTTACTTTGGTTCGTGGGTGACGATTGGCTTGCCTTCCCAATCACCCTAGCCTTGGATTTATAAGCAGGCGTCTGAGTGTTGGACTTGGATCCACTTAGCGTCTTCACATTGGCAATCATGAGGACAAAGACCGCCACTTGCCACCGCAAGATCCCTCACCTGCTGCTTAGGGATTCGCCTGGGCAGTCTACTAAGGCCTTTCCTCCTTTATCTCCCTCAGTGTCATCGTTTCCAAATTCAGCATCACCTATTGTTCCTACTTTGACTCTGTCCTTAGCCCTAGCACTCTCTTGAGGGGAGGCCATGGGTGTGAAGAAGGAGAAGGAAGAAGCCATGGCGAGCACCGCGAGGATCGCCACCCTAGCCCCGGAAGGGCCCGAGTCAAGTGCTCTATTAAAGGGAGTGATTGAGCTCTCCAATGATGAATCGGAGCATTTTATTGCTTCCTTTGCTGCCACCACCAGCGCTAGTCCCTCTGCCACCAGCCCCTCTACTCCTCAGGTCTTCGCCATAGTAGATATGAGCGGCGACTAGGAATTTTCCTAACAACTCTCTGCTGAGCTAAACTAGGAAGAGATCCCTAGTGACAGGGAACTTGCTCAGAAGCTCTTTGTCGAGCTAAACATGGAAGCCATCAGAATCCCTGGTGATAGGGCCCTAGTGGACATGGTTAGCGACGATGAAGGCATCGCCACACTGGTGAGGAGAAGGAAGTCATCCTAGGCAATGAGGAGAAGGAAGGGGCTTCGGCCAACGTTGGGCTGCTAGAGCAAACTGCCATGGTTGCTAGTCCTCCACCAAGCACCTGACCTTGGTGATGGTCACCTTGATTGAGTCATTCTATCCCTATACCGCAAGGAATTTGTCATCCTTGTGGATCAGGATTTGTTGTGGCCCAACTTGGTGATCGGTCTAAGAGTAGTGAGTTAGGGTTTTTAAATTATCCCATCTATAAATCCATGTTTTAGCAAAGTTATCAATGAAGGAAAACCTTTCTATCAGTCTATTTTTGCATTTTAATATTTGCACATTGTCTGCATATCAATAGGCTGATAATGACTCATGTTAATGGTTCAATGAGTTGATCTGTCTGTCCCGAGTTGGTCGGGTTTTAGCAAATTCTCATTTATTAACAGAAGATGGTGCTATTTTTCCCTTCGCACATAGGCCATGGGTTTGTATATCTCTCAACATTTATGTGGACTTGGGCATTTTAGCTTTTCCTAATGAAATTTTTTTGGACTAGTGAATATGTATATGGTAGCCCCTTACTCTTGATCTGGATTGGGATTCAGATGAAGAGTAAAGACTAGTAGGTAAATTTTAGCAGCTTTGTTGCTCTTTATGTGAACATTTGAACAATCCTAGATAATGAGCAATGATCCGCTTGGATAATTGTTGAACAAGCAACTAGGGTAGCCCCCGAGCCTTTGGCTGAGTTTACAACGGGCTCGCATGATGCTACCGGCAAGCTCCAGCCCCCGAGCATGCGAATTATGAAGGGGCAAGATATTAAACCGTACATGTAGAAGAAATGTTGACTAAACAGCGCAACATTGAAGTACAACATATCTTTAGGCATAGAAGTGTCATAGCTGATCCATATTCCACGTATTTGGGAGTATGTCGCCGCCGATTTTAGCCAATCTATAAGCCTCCGGGTGAGCTATCTCGACCACGATGTACGGTTCCTACCAAGGAGAAGATAGTTTCATTTTGTCCTTTGTACGTTAGTCCTCTTTTAGTACTAAATCCTCGATGTTTAAATTTTGACTACGCACATGTTGGTTATGATATTTCTGAAGGGATTGTTGATATCGCTGTACACAGTAAGCGGCTCTATCATGCTCTTCCTCAAGCAGCATTAGGTTGAGATCACGATGCTTAGGCTCTTCTTCTTCAAAAACATCAATACTCATGGCGACTTAAGTCATATGTCTAGTGGGAGTACTGCCTCAGCACCGTACATAAGGAAAAATGGGGTCTCACCCATAGCGTGGCTAGATATCGTGCGCATTGACCATAATACTATCAGGACTTCTTGTGCCCACTTTTTGTCATAGGCTTTAAGCCTATCAAAAATTTAGGTCTTAATCCCTTGCAATATTATACCATTTGCTCGTTCAACATTTTCGTTGATCATCGGGTGGTTTTCTGAAGATCGAGGATGTTTTATTCCATAGGTGGCACAAAAATTTTCAAACTTCTTGCTTATAAATTGTGTTCCATTGTCTGATATTAGTCGGTTGGGTACGCCAAAACACATTACTATGCCATGCAAGAATTTGACTATGTTTTCCTTAGTGATACGTCCGACCGGCTCTACCTTGACCCATTTGGTAAAAGTATCGATGGTAACAAGCAGGAACTTGTATCCTCCTTGGGCCTTTGGAAATGGTCCTAGTATGTTGATATCCTATGTGGCGAATGGCCAGGATAGTGGAATTGTATTCAATATTTGGGTCGGCTAGTGTATTTGTTTTGCAAAAAATTGACATGATTCACAAGTTTTGACCAGGTCGGTGATGTCTTGAAGAGCTGTTGGCCAGTAAAATCCTTATTGAAAGGCTTTAGCCACCAAGGCCTAATGAGAGATATGGGACCCTCAGATTCCTCCGTGGATGTCGCGTAGCAAACAAATGGTCTCGGTCTATGTGATGCATTTGAGAAGAACCCCATTATGGTCTTATTTATAGAGGATACCATCAACCATTGTATAGAGCATGGCTTTGCGGCCAGTTCATTCCATATCGGCACCATCGACTAGAGTATCCTAGTTTGTGAGGTACGTCTAGAATGGATTCATCCAGTTGTCCCCATTTCCAACTATAGCAGCAGCATGAGCTAGATCACCCAGCATAGACTCCCTAGGGAATTCACTGAGTATTGCCTCATCGCTTGATAGATCAAGCTGTCGGGTTTGGACCCAACTTTGAGATCAGGATAGAGGGTTTTTCGAGCACTTCAATCAGGACATCTCCCGATAGGTGCTATCGTGAAGCTGCTTGACTGGCTAAGGAGTCGACATTGGTGTTATATTTTCACAAAATGAACTAGAGTTCAAGTCTGTCAAATTTTGACTCTAACTGTTGGTATGCTTGTAGATATGAAGCCATGTTCTCATTCATTGCTTGATATCCTATAGATGTTTGTTGGGCAACTACTTCTGATTCCCCTTTCACAAGTAGCCTTCGGATTCCCAAGGATATGGCAATTTGCAAACCGGTCAATAGGCCTTCATACTCAGCAATATTGTTGGTCGGAGTTGGGTTAGTGAAATCAATTTGAATTGTGTACCTCATAGCGTCTCCCTCTAGTGATACTAGGACAACTCTAGCCCCTGCGTTATTTTTACACTTTGCGCCATCATAAAACATGAGCCAATGCTTGGGGTTCTGTGCTGCCTCTTTAGGTTTGGGGTTATTCAACTTTGCAATGAAATCAACTAGAGCCTATGATTTGATCGTAGTTTGAGGTACAAATTGTATATCATATTGTCCTAGCTCTATGGACCATTGGGCTATCCTACCGACAGCATCTTGATTATGTTCATTAGTGCCAAGTGGATAGGATCAGACCACTTTGATCTTATGACTCAAGAATTAGTGCTTGACCTTTTGAGAAGACATTAGTACAGCATACAATAACTTTTGGATGTTAGGGTACCTAGATTGGGCGTCATGGAGGACTTCACTTACGAAATAGACCGAATGCTGCTTCGTGGATTTTTCCACCTGACGCTTGACCACCAAGACCATGCTAACAACTTTGGGGGTTGCTCCTATGTATAGTAGCATGACTTCGCCATCCTTTGGAGGCATGAGGGTCGGTAATTGTTTTAGATATTGCTTGAATTTCTAAAATGCTACCTCGGTCTGTTCATTCCATTAGAAACCATCATGTTTATGTAGCAATTTATAAAATGGCATACCTCATTCGCCTGACTTGGATACGAATCGACTTAGGGCTGCCATCATTCTGGCTAGTTTCTGGACTTGTGGCTACGTGGAACCTGCATATCTTTGATAGCCTTGACCTTCTTAGGGTTTGCTTCAATGCCACTTTGAGACAACAAATACCCGAGTAGCTTACCCAAAGAAACGTCGAATGTACATTTATCAGGATTGAGCATCATTTTGTTCTTACATAAATTATTAAAAGTTTCCTTTAAGTCGGTGATTAAATCACCTCTAGTTTTGCTTTTAATAACTATGTCATCAATATATGCTTCAACATTGCAGCTAATATGGCCTTCAAGGATAATATGAACACACCTTTGATACATAGAACCAGCATTCTTTAGGCCAAAAGGCACTTTAATATAACAGTATACACCAAAAGGAGTTACAAATACATTTTTTCCTCACCATCTATGCACATGCTAATTTGGTGATACCCCGAATAGGCATCTAGGAAACATAGCAATTCGCATTTGGAGGTTGAATCTACAATAGGATCTATCCTCGTAAGGGGATATTCATCCTTTGGCCTTGTTTTATTTAAGTCAGTGTAGTCCACGCACATCCGCCATGTACCATTGGGCTTCTTCACCATGACGGGGTTCGCTAGCCACTCTAGAAAAGGGACCTCTTGTACGAAACCTGCCTAAAAGCATCTAGGCCCCTTGTTGGGTTTCGGTGATTAATGACAATACAAGACTACTATGACTAATGTGTATTTTGTAGAGGCTATTAAGTTAGGTCATGGTAATGGAGATCGATTGGGCAAATCAAGGTTGTCATGCCCCTACGATGGAAATCATTTCAATTTTCAAAGGATGGACGACAAGGTTAAGGATGACTAGTTCTAAGTGTCGATTGGAGTTGGAGTGACACTTAGAGTAGTTTCGGACTTTGTTTTTCCTTTGGCCATACTATTAAGGGGGGTATGGACGGGTAGCTTGACCTAGGTGAGTCTAGTGAGTTAGGTGTGGTGCACACTTGTTAAAACTAGCTCTAGGCAGCTCCTACGAATGCATAAGATCCTTTGGAGCAAACTTCATTCACATATGTTTGAGAGTTGGAAGTGAATGGAGGGTCAAATGCTGACCGGATGTTAGCCCCAGTGCGACCGGACGCTGGCCGTAGGGTCTGGCCAGTTCATTTGATCAAGAGACTGCGTTCGGTGCGATCGGATGCTGAAGAGGTCAAGTGACCAGATGCTCAGAGGCAGCGTCCGGTCGACTCCAGTAAGGTTCCAAAGAAGGGAATCTGTGATCGGACGCGTCCGGTCAGTACTAACCAGACCGTGGGGGTTCAGCGTCTGGTCGAGTACAGTAAGGTTCCAGTAAGGGTTTAATGTGACCGGACGCGTCCGGTCAATGGTGTTCGGACCTTGCCAGCGTCCGATCAACACATTTTGACTGGAATGCGGGTTGAACTGACTGGAGCGTCCGGTCAACACGACCAGAGTGTCCGATCACCCCGTAGAAGCTCATAACGGTTTGTTTTTTAGGCTACCTTATAAATAGAAGCTCCACTCATGTGTGGAGTCACTTTTGCTCATTCCAACAGCTGAGAAACATGTTTGTGAGTCCCAAGAAGAGCAAGGTCCTAATGAGGTGATTGAGATTTGAGAATCCAAGAGAGTAGCCTCATTAGTGAATCAAGAGTAGCAAAGTGTGCATCCATCTTCTCATTAGGCTTTGAGTGGTCAAGTGAGAGTTTGTGCCTGTTACTCTTGGTGATCGCCATCACCTAGATGGCTTGGTGGTGATTGGGAGCTTGGTGATCACCTGGCGGAGCTTGTGGGTGACCCAACTCAAGTTGTGAGCGGCTTTGGGTGATTCACCGTGATGGAGTTTTGAAGAATCAACCCATAGAGAGCACTTGATCCTTGCGCGGATCAAGGGGGAGCTACACCCTTGCGTGAGTGCTCTAACGAGGACTAGTGGGGAGTGGCGACTCTTCGATACCTCGGCAAAACATTGCCATGTTCCTCTCTCTCTATTTACTTTGAGCATTTACTTTGAGTATTTACTTTGAGCAATTCAATACTTGTCTTTACATTCATAGAATTGCCATGCTAGAGTAAGTTTGGAATATAGGTTGCAAGTCCGTTGTGCGTTAGTTTGATAGAAACACTTTTCTAGGCACAAGGGGTTAATTGGGCTATCCGTAGGATTTAATTATTACAAGAAAATTTAGAATTAGCCCAATTCACCCCCCTCTTGGGCATCTTGATCCTTTCAATTGGTATCAAAGCCTCATGCTCACGTTTTTAAGCTTAACCGCTTAGAGCAAGATGTCTCACGGGGATGGACCTCCTCCTATCTTTGAGGGAGATGACTTTCCATATTGGAAAATCTGCATGGAGGCGTACTTAGAAGCTCTAGACGTTGGTATTCTTAGAGCCACATCATAAGGCTTCCCAAAACCTCAGGATGCTACTAACCTACAAGGCGATGAGGTTAATTATGAAAAATAGAATGCAAAGGCTCGCAACACCATCTTTAGAGGCCTTTGCAAAGATGTGTTCAACTGTGTAAGGAACCACAAAGACGCCCATGCTCTATGGTCAGACATTTGTGCGCTCCATGAGGGAACCAAGAGTGAGCATGAGGAACGCTATCATCTTGTGATTAAAAAGCTAAATTCATTTGAGATGCTTCCCAAAGAATGTGCTAATGAGATGTATTCATGTTTGAATGTTCTTGTAGAGGAAGTCAATGGGCTTGGACTTACTCAAATGTCACCATCCGATGCTGTGAGAAAGATCTTGAGTGTCCTCCCCATTGACAAATATGGGCATATTGTGACCGTGCTACACCAAGGTGATCTTTCCACCGCTACACCGACACAAATCTTGGGAAAGATCAATGCTCATGAGATGTACATGCACATCATGCCACAAGATGGCTCATCCTCTAACAAGAAGAAAGACAAAGACTTAGCATTCAAAGCTAGCCAAGAGAAGGGCAAGACAAGACTTGAGTATGAAAGCTCAAGTGAAGATGAAGTTGATGATGAAAGTCTTGCTCTCATGGTGAAGAAGACCACCAAGATGATAAAGAAGCTCAACAAGAGTGGCATCAAGTTTGATGGCAAGAAGAAGAAGTTCTTCACAAGCTCAAGAAGAAAGCCAATCTCTGAGATGGATTGCTACAATTGTGGCGAACTTGGCCATCTCGCTCATCAATGCACAAAGCCCAAGAAAGACAAGTTCAAGAACAAGAACATGGGCAAGAAAGATGACTCAAGCAATGAAGATGAAGATGAGAAGAAGAGGAACAAGACATACAAGAAGAGAGTTGGCAAAAAGAGAGACTTCCACAAGAAGAAGAAGAGTGGAAAGGCCTACATCGTCGGTGATTGGCTCACAGACATTGACTCATCAAGTGGATCATCCGATGATGATAGTGACAATGAGAAGGTGGCCGCCATTGCTATTGATCTTTCATCTTCACCGCCACCATCGCCATCATCCTCTACACACCTATGCCTTATGGCCAAGGGTGAATGCAAGGTATCAAATGATGGTGATAGTAGTGATGATGAGCAAGCTAGTGATGATAGCGATAGCGATGATGATGATTCACCGTCATATGATGATCTTGTCAAAATACTAAGAAAATACACTAAGATCATTAGAAAGAGTAGAGCTACAAATGAAAAGCTTGATGCTAAAAATGATTCACTCTTAGCAAAGTGTGACACATTAGAAAAGGCTAATGATGAGCTTAGAGAAACTAATGATTCTATATCATCCAAACTTAAGGAGCTCAAATCTTCTAAGAAAGAGCTTAAAGATAAACATGATAAACTTGAGTGGGTGCACAATGAGCTCATCACTAGTCACAACAAGCTAAAAGATGAGTATACAACTCTTAAGATCAATCATGATACTCTTGTTATTGCTCAAGAATTTTTACCAAATGAGCCACATGATGCTACTAGCCATGTTGTTAAGATTGATATAGCTACATCATGTGATGATTTGATTGATGAGAGCATTGAGCAAGGATCTAGTGGCAAAGGCAAGCAAGTGGTTGAGTGCAATGACTATGATGAATATGTCAAGCTCAAGAACACAACTGAAAAGCTCATGAAAGATCTTGAAGAAATGAAAAGCCACAACACCATTGTGCTAGAAACTCTTGATCATGACAAAGAGTTGATCCTTGAGAATGAGAAGCTCAAAGAAGAAAATAAGAAGCTCAAGGAAGAGAAGAAAGATGATGCTCTAAAGGAAGAAAATAAGAAGCTCAAGTTAGAGAAAGAGCATCTCAAGATTGGGTTGAGCAAGTTTGCTAGAGGCAAGCACCTCCAAAGTGAGCTACTCATGAACACTGTCATGAAGATGGATAGAAGTGGCATTGGATATGTGGCAAGTGTAGAGAAGAAGAAGGCTCAAGCTCAACAACAACAATCAAAGCCAAAGCCAAAGCCAAAGAGATGTTTTGAGTGTGGACAAGAAGGCCACTTTGCTCATGAGTGTCAAACTCCACCGCCACAACCCTTGTCCAAGCATGCTAGACCCTTTGCCTTCAATGCTCATTACATGCTTAGAAAGGATTCTAGTGGAAAGATGAAAGTCATGTTCTTAGAACCCCCTAACAAGAATAGGCCTAAGAAGATTTGGGTGGCTAAGTCACTTGTTGAGAAGGTGAAGGGCCCTCAACAAGTTTGGATTCCTAAAGCTTGAATCTCTTGTGTGTAGGTGAACTACAAGACCGATGGAAGTCAATGGTTATTGATAGTGGTTGCACTCAACATATGACTGGTGATCCTTGTATGTTCACCTCACTAGATGAAGAGGTAGATGGACAAGAGAAAATAACATTTGGAGATAATTCAAAGGGCAAGGTTAAAGGATTGGGCAAAGTGGCAATATCAAATGATCATTCCATCTCCAATGTGCTCTATGTTGCTTCATTGAGCTTCAACTTGCTATCTGTTGGGCAATTGTGTGATCTTGGCTTCCAATGCTTGTTCACTGAGAAGGAGGTTGTTGTATCCAAGGTAGATGACAATCAAGTGATATTCAATGGATTTAGATACAACAACTTACATCTAGTGGACTTCACCTCCGAAGATGCAAATTTGAAGACTTGCCTATTCACCAAAACAACACTTGGGTGGCTATGGCATAGAAGACTTGCTCATGTTGGGATGAGCTCACTCAAGAAGCTTATGAAGAATGATTTGGTGAGAGGGTTGAAGGATGTGAAGTTTGAGAAGGACAAGCTTTGTAGTGCATGTCAAGCTGGCAAGCAAGTTGCAAATACTCATCCAACCAAAGCTTTCATGTCAACCACAAGAGTTCTAGAGCTCCTACACATGGATTTATTTGGACCAACAACATACAAGAGTTTGGGAGGAAATCTCTATTGTCTTGTGATTGTTGATGACTATTCAAGGTATACATGGGTATTCTTCCTTCATGACAAATCCGAAGTTGCATCTTGCTTCAAGAAGTTTGCCAAGAGAGCTCAAAATGAATTTGAAGTGAAGCTCAAGAAGATAAGAAGTGACAATGGCAAAGAATTTGACAACACAAACATTGAAGCCTATTGTGATGAAGTTGGAATCAAACATGAAGTCTCTGCAACTTATACTCCTCAACAAAATGGTGTAGTTGAGAGGAAGAACCAAACTTTGATCACTCTTGCAAGGACAATGCTAGATGAGTACAACACCCCTAAAGCTCTATGGGCGAAAGCAATCAACACCGCATGCTATGCATCCAACCGCCTATTCCTTCAAAAGTTCTTTGGCAAGACTCCTTATGAGTTGCTCAATGGGAAGAAGCCAGATGTCTCCTTCTTTAGGGTGTTTGGTTGCAAATGCTACATCTACAAGAAGCGGCAACACCTAGGGAAGTTCCAAAGATGTTGTGATATTGGTTTTCTTGTTGGTTACTCATCGAAGTCCAAAGCATATAGAGTATTTAATCATGCCACCGGCTTGGTTGAAGAAACATATGATGTGGAATTTGATGAATCTAACGGCTCCTAAGGAGCACATAAGAATCTTGATGATGTAGGTGATGAACCATTGAGGGAGGCTATGAAGAATATTCCGGTGGGAGACATCAAGCCAAAAGATGATGAAGATGATGTACAAGTCATTAACCAACCTTCTTCATCAAGTGTGCCACAAGATGGTGAAAAAGATGGGAGAGTAGAAAATAAAGACACTCATATCTCCCATGAGCAAATGGTGGTACAAGCACAAGAAGTTGATGCTCCACAACCTCCTCCTCAAGTGGTCAATAGAAGAAATACACCTCTCCTACAAGATCATCCATAAGATCTCATCATAGGGAGTCCATCAAAGGGTGTAATGACTCAATCTCAAAAACTTACTTCATTTATTGCTCATCATTCTTTTATCTCTTGCTATGAGCCAACTAAGGTAGAAGAAGCTCTTAAAGATCCGGATTGGATCAATGCCATGCATGAAGAGTTGAACAACTTCACTTGCAATGAAGTTTGGACTCTTGAAGAGCGACCAAAAGGTGCAAGAGTCATTGGAACAAAGTGGGTGTTCCGCGACAAGCAAGATGATCAAGGTGTTGTTGTGAGGAACAAGGCAAGACTAGTTGCAAAGGGGTTCTCTCAAGTTGAAGGTTTGGATTTTGGAGAGATCTTTGCACTGGTTGCAAGATTAGAAGCCATCCGTATCCTTCTTGCATATGCATCACATCATGAAATGAAACTATATCAAATGGATGTGAAAAGTGCATTTTTAAATGGCTTTATTAATGAACTAGTCTATGTTGATTAACCTCCCAGGTTTGAAGACCCTAGATATCCTAATCATGTTTATAGGTTGTCCAAGGCACTATATGGGCTTAAGCAAGCCCCAAGAGCTTGGTATGAACGCCTTCGGGACTTCCTCATTGAGAAGGGCTTCACCATTAGGAAGGTCAACACCACACTATTCACCAAGAAGCTCGATGGGCATATCTTCATTTGTCAAGTATATGTTGATGATATCATCTTTGGATCATCAAATGAAGACTCGTGCAAAGAATTTGGTGATTTGATGCCGAAGGAGTTCGAGATGTCCATGATTGGTGAACTTACATTCTTTCTTGGATTTCAAGTCAAGCAAATGAAAGAAGGCACCTTCATCTCTCAAGAGAAATACACAAAAGATCTTCTCAAGAGATTCAGGATGGATGAATGTAAGCCAATCAAGACACCAATGCCTACCAATAGACATCTCGACCTAGATGAGGGAGGTAACCTGGTTGATCAAACTCTCTACGGTTCTATGATTGGTAGCTTGTTATATTTGACCGCATCTAGGCCTGACATCATGTTTAGTGTGTGTATATGTGCTAGATTTCAAGCTAGTCCTAAGGAAACACATTTAATTGCCGTAAAAAGAATCCATAGGTATCTTAAGCACACACCAAGCATTGGCCTTTGGTATCCCAAAGGAGCTATATTTGAATTAGTTGGCTATTCCGATTCGGATTATGCCGGATGCAAAGTGGATAGAAAGAGCACATCTGGAGGGTGCCATTTGCTTGGTAGATCACTTGTGTCTTGGTCCTCCAAGAAACAAAATAGTGTGGCTTTGTCCACCACCGAAGCAGAATACATTGCCGCAGGTGCTTGTTGTGCACAAATTTTATACATGAAACAAACTTTGCTAGACTATGGTGTAGTTCTAGAAAAAGTACCTTTTTTGTGCGACAATGAAAGTGCGGTAAAACTTGCAAATAATCTGGTTCAACACTCTCGCACCAAGCACATAGATATCCGCCATCACTTTCTAAGAGATCATGTTGCTAAAAATGATATATCATTAGAAGGTGTAAGAACCAAAGATCAATTAGCGGATATCTTCACTAAACCGCTAGATGAGGCTACATTTTGTAGATTGCAGAATGAGCTCAATGTGCTTGACTTTAGCAACTTCACTAAAAATTGAGCTTGTGTTGTCCCTTGCATTCATTGTAATATACAACATGTTTAATTTTTGGCAATGCATATAGGGCTTGTCTAACATGGTTAAGATAACCACCGAAAAAGCATGTGAAGAAGCTTAACCTTGGATCAAACCTAACAAGCAACTAGATTTACTTACAAGTATTGCATATGCATGAATGTTGTTTTATCATTTTGTTCCATTTGCCCTCTTATTGCCTATTTTCTTAAAAAGAATTATAGCCTAAGGCAAAATATCTTGAAAAATATGAGGGTTTGAGAGAGGTTACTCACATCAGTCCCAATTGGTGCTTATTTGGATCTTATTCAAGTTGGGACTTGATTGGGAACAGGCAGCGCGAAGGAACTTTGAAGATTTGCTAGAAAAGGACCACTGGATGCTGCACCAGACACTACTGTCTAGCGTCCGGTTAGTTCACAGGAGGTGAACTGCTGCTGAAGGAATGATCGGACGCTGCGTTTGTGCATCCGATCAAGAAGGGATCTAGCGTTCGGTCGTTTGAAGGAGAATCAGGCTGAGTTGACTAGACCCTGTCTACGTCCGGTCATGGACCACTAGACGTGTCCAGTCATGATTCTAGAGGAATTAGACCTCTCTAGAATCGACCAGACGCTGGGTGGTAGCGTCCGGTCGCTACCACTAGAGCGTCCGGTCAGTGGATCTCGTGCGGCTTTAGGACTCTTTCTCCGTTTCATTCCTTATCGCGTTGGGGACCTATTTAATCGCATATGCCGTACCCTTTGCCTCGCATCTCACCGTGACCTAGCCCGTGCCCTAGCCGCCATGCCACCATAGCTCTTCCATGCCGCCAAGCTTCCTTGTCGCTAGAGTACTGCCTGTGCTCGCCCCTGCTCCTGCTCTGCGACCACACACCGAGCACCTCACGCCTCCCATGACCGTGCGCCACCGCTGGTTGCCTATGCTCGCCCCTGCTCTGCGCCACCACAGCCATGCGCCTCCTGTGCCAACACCACCAGCCAAGCGCGACCACACGCCTCCAGCAAGCCAGCTCCACCATGCCAATCTGTCGCGCCAGCAGTCAGCCTTCAAGCGCCACCGCAGCCATAGTTCCCATGCCCTAGCCCTGTCTTCTTGCTGGTAAGGCCATAGCATCCTCCTTGCTTGATTTTGATCCATTCAAATTTCAATGCATTGACCTAGATCATCTAGGGCCGCCGAATTGATCGAAGTGCTTTGCAATCCTAACCCTAGCCGGTTCTAAGGTTCCCTCGCATGACACGTCTCTTCTTCTCTTGGATCACCGGTTTGTCAGGTAGCATGCCCGTTGCTTCAATTTCATACCTACATTGCTTGCTTCATAGCGTTTTTGCATCTATTAGATATATTGTATTCATTTATATATCCATCTATTCCATCATGCAGCGAGTCGATGTCATTGAGGTTCTTGTGGCAGTTGTCAGACAACTCGGGAGCCAAGCTCACAAGTACGGATCAAGACCAAGCCTCAGGAGTGTTAGTTTGACAGTTGATCTTTGTTAGCGGAAGTTCATCTTCTTGTTAGATCAAATGGCTCGCACGAAGAATGTTGGTGGTGGTCCAGGAGATGACGATCGGAGGCCCCCGCCTCGCTAGCCTATAGGACCGAAAGGCAAGGCAACGAAGCAGGTGACATCTAAGAAGTGCAAGTACCTCGATGCAGAGACAGCAAGAGCAGCAGCAGTCGCTAAGGCCACAGAGCATGCCGAGAGAGGTGGTGCCCGCAGTGGAGTTGTCATAGCAGATCATCTGGCACCAAACACGTAGGGCAGACTTAGGGAGATTGAGCGACTTCATGGTAGTCCACCTGGGACTATCATGATGGTAGGACGTCGTCTGGCTATTGAGGAGCCTCAGTGTTAGGGAGAGTCTCAGCAGGAGCCACAGCAGCAGCCCCCACCAGCAGAGCCTCAGCTAGCTCAGGCGACTTAGGAGGGCTAGTAGGCCGAGGAGACCGAGCCGGCACCCTAGCTACGCTGCTCTAGTCGTACTAGTGCTACAGTTCCACCGAGGCCAGCTACATAGCATAGGGGTTCACGCCCACCGCCTAGACCATAGGGTCCACCTCTAGTGGTACATCTTGACTTGAGGGCCGCCACAGCCAGATAGGTTCGCCAGCTGAGGTTTGTTGAGTTTGACATGTGGTTCCCTCCAAGGAGGGATGAGAGAGCAGTAGAGGGTTTCTATACACTGCTCCAGGAGGATTTCTATAATGCTTATCTCAACAGTGGGGTAGTGTTTAGAGCTTAGAGAGTCTGCAGTATAGAGTCTATTGTGGCAGTAGCCAGAGAGCATATCCGCCCCTACTTGTCATATTTGCTAGGGCTGACAGATCTGATTGGTCGGACAAGAGTTTATGTACCATCTTGGGTTTGGTAGTTCTATGCATCGCTCTACGTTGACCCACATCATAACTTCATTCACTTTGCATTCAACGGTAGAGATTACAGGGTGATGAGTTTCAGGGCCCGGGAGATACTGAGGCTACAGGATCAGCCTATCAAATTGCATGAGGTATGTTATGGACAGCAGGAGCCTCCCAGGCGTCCTCATGGAGGGTTGGTGCCCCCTACTGATCTTGTATGCCATTGCTTCAAGGAGCCCTTTGGTGAGGGGTCGAGGAGGAACCCTAGTGACCTGACTCCTATAGCTCGAGTACTAGAGGCTTTTATCAGGAGGACACTACTTCCCAGGGTCTGACTCGCTTACAGCTCTGGCTCCTCAATGCCCTAATGTAGCAGACCGTGTTCGACATTTAGGACCTCCTTCTATCAGAGATGGAGGATACTATAGCTGAGGGCTTCAAGGGTCGCAGATAGCTTCCATATGCACATTGGATTACATTCCTGATGCTCCAGTCTATGTAGGTTAGGACCCCAGAGATGGTTGCCGAGTATAGAGGTGCCACCATAGAGTTTCCGGCTTATAACATGGCATAGAGGATCAGGCACAGCACACCATAGGCACCTACTTAGCCTAGCCATCGTCCAGTTGTTCTAGAGTCAGTAGCTCAGTAGGACGAGATCATCAAAAGCATAGCCGCTACTGAGGAGGAGGAGCTTGAGGCATAGCAGGAGGTGACCGAGTCTAGTGATAGTTCGGATGATGACTATCTGTAGATTCCTCAAATGCCTCCACACAGACATGATGCAGAGGCCAGCAGTTCTAGCTCAGCTCCACCTACACCATAGACAGACCCTACATTGATTGCCATTCTTGAGCGGATGCAGCTGGATCAGGCACGACAAGCACAGGAGACCACTGCCAACTTCGCACAATTTCAGGCTTGTTAGGATGAGTTCTAGCGGCAGCAGCAGCTCCTTCAGCAGCAGATGCATCAGCAGTAGATACTTATGCAGCAGCAGCTCATGGGATTTATGCAGCATGTAGTAACAGCTCTTAGGGCCCCATAGCCATAGCTGTCGCCCCAGCTTGCTTAGCCTGCCACCACTACGACGACTCTAGCTGTATAGCCCAGTGGGTTTTAGAGTCAGGGACAACCTTCAGCTCCATTTGCTTCACCCACAGTTCAGGTGTCCCAGTGGTTGTCCTCACCAGTGTTAGCCTCGCAGTTTACTCCATATCATACGGGCTTCTCACTAGATCAATCTTCCTCACTATTTGTTCCTGACACGTCAGTCTCCAAGAGTCTTGGAGCATCCTTTAGCAAGTTGACCGGCATGCCTACACCGCCACATATGCATACCGTCAGTCCTTCTACAGCAGCCCCTGTCGCTGTGACTACTCAGAGGCTCCCCTCGTCTGTCGCCTCATTAGATCCTACGACAGACGTCCTAGCAGCATCATAGGTAGCACCTGCCCCAGCTCAGACCCAGACCGCTTCAGCGACACTTCCTGCCATAGAGGGTCAGTCAGTACAGAGCTCAGGGTCAGATGATGACGGTGCCTAGTTCCAGCTTGCTCCTCATACCTCAGCGCCCGGCTCATCCATTGCAGCCCCACCGACCGACCCTTAGGTTTTGGTGTTTGATGCCAAAGGGGGAGAGGGTTCGAGTATGTAGACTCAGGGGGAGCGACTTTTAGGGGGAGCTAGTTATCTAGTATTAGCTTATTATATACATTTGAAGTCTTATTTGTATGATACACTACTACGTTTATGCATTCATGTGTTACTTTCATGCATATTATTATATCTATGTGATAGTGATATCTACATGATTGTGATATATGACATGTGTGCTCTCTACTTTACATTATTTATATGTCATATCACTTGTGTTATGCTCATTTGCCTTTGCTTTCACGTTTATACTCCGATGCAAATGAGCTTTATTACTTGTACTCATGCTTATTTCATATCTTTTGAGTACATTGTGTTGGCTTGAGTCATATAAGCTTGACTAACACTTTTGTTCTTATCGACAAAAGCTTATATGAACCAAGCCCGTCAAAAACCTCACTCTTTCACATACTCGAGGTGGTATTGTCATCAATCACCAAAAAGGGGGAGATTGAAAGCATCTAGGCCCCTTGTTGGATTTTGATGATTAATGACAATACAAGATTACTATGACTAACGTGTGTTTTGCAGAGGTAATTAAGTTTGGTCATGGTAATGGAGATCGATTGGGCAAATCAAGGTTGTCATGCCCCTACGATGGAAATCGTTTTGGTTTTCAAATGATGGACGACAAGGTTAAGGATGACTAGTTCTAAGTGTCGATTGGAGTTGGAGTGACACTCAGAGTAGTTTAGGACTTTGTTTTTCCTTTGGCCATACTATTAAGGGGGGGTATGGATGGGTAGCTTGACCTAGGTGAGTCTAGTGAGTTAGGTGTGGTGCACACTTGTTAAAACTAGCTCTAGGCAGCTCCTACGAATGCCTAAGATCCTTTGGAGCACACTTCCTTCACATATGTTTGAGAGTTGGAAGTGAATGGAGGGTCAAATGCTGACTGGACGCTGGCCCCGGTGCGACCGGACATTGGCCGCAGGGTCCGGTCAGTTCATTTGATCAAGAGACTGCGTTCGGTGCGACCGGACGCTGGAGAGGTCAAGTGACTGGACACTCAGAGGCAGCGTCCGGTCGACTCCAGTAAGGTTCTAGAGAGGGGAATCTGCGACCGGACGCATCCGGTCAGTACTGACCAGACCCTGGGGGTTCAGCGTCTGGTCGAGTACAGTATGGTTCTAGTAAGGGTTTAATGTGGCCAGACGCGTCCGGTCAGTGGTGACTAGACCCTGCCAGCGTTTGGTCAACACATTTTCACTGGAATGCGGGTTGAACTGACCGAAGCGTCTGGTCAACACGATCGGAGCGTCCGGTCACCCCATAGAAGCTCATAACGGTTCATTTTTCTAGGCTGCCTTATAAATAGAAGCTCCACTCGTGTGTGGAGTCACTTTTGCTCATTCCAATAGCTGAAAACACATTTGTGAGTCCCAAGAAGAGTAAGGTCCTAGTGAGGTGATTGAGATTTGAGAATCCAAGAGAGTAGCCTCATTAGTGAATCAAGAGTAGCAAAGTGTGCATCCATCTTCTCATTAGGCTTCGAGTGGTCAAGTGAGAGTTCGTTCTTGTTACTCTTGGTGATCGCCATCACCTAGATGGCTTGGTGGTGATTGGGAGCTTGGTGATCACCCAGCGGAGCTTGTGGGTGACGCAACTCAAGTTGTGAACGGTTTTGGGTGATTCGCCATGATGGAGTGTCGAAGAATCAACCCGTAGTGAGCACTTGATCCTTGCATGGATCAAGGGGGAGCTACACCCTTGCGCGGGTGCTCCAACAAGGACTAGTGGGGAGTGGCGACTCTCTGATACCTCAGCAAAACATCACCGCGTTCCTCTCTCTCTATTTACTTTGAGCATTTACTTTGAGTATTTACTTTGAGCAATTCAATACTTGTCTTTACATTCATAGAATTGCCATGCTAGAGTAAGTTTGGAACATAGGTTGCAAGTCCGTTGTGCGTTAGTTTGATAGAAACACTTTTCTAGGCACAAGGGGTTAATTGGGCTATCCGTAGGATTTAATTATTGCAAGAAAATTTAGAATTAGCCCAATTCACCCCCCCCTCTTGGGCATCTTGATCCTTTCAATGCCTTCAACTAATGGTTAATTTCGTCATGTATGGCAGCTTGCTTTTTCTAGGGTGTAGCGTCTTTGCTTCTATCTGACTGGTCGGGCACTAGCTGGTAGGCCAAGTTTGTGCTCGATTACTTCTCTAGGGATCCCAGGCATGTCAGATAGTTCCCAAACAAACACATCTTTATTTGCCTAGAGAAAAGTAATGAGCTTGAGTTCCTATTGAGGATCTAGGTTTGACCCGATATTGGTGGTTTTGGCTAGATCTTGGGGATCCAGTGGGACTTTCTTTGTTGACGCATCATCTTGGGTCTCCTTCGCTTGAGGAGTAGAATTAGGAGCCTTTGCCAACTCATCATCTTCTTCATGGCTTTCACTAGCAGTGGCTGCCTGTTCCTAAGCTAGTAGTGCTAGAGCCTTATCTCGGGCCACAACTACTTTGGAGGACTTAGGATACTTCGGCGTTTCCTTTGGCTTTGGGGTAGCCAAAGTCATAGTCGCCACCACAGTTGTCTTCTATTGCTTGACTGGTGGTTCCTTTGGGTCTACCAGGACCTATATATACTGCCTGATCATGTCCAGGGTTTTCATGTCACAGGCGATGACACCCTTGGGGTCACCATGTATAGTCATCAGGCCATGAGGGCTAGGACCTTGAGTACAGAATAGGCAAAATGGGCGACTATCATGAACTTCCTTCAGGAATGGTCTGCCCAAGATGTAATTATATGCCGAATCAAATTCTAGAACCTTGAATGTGAGGAATTCTGACCTAGTGTTCTCGCCTTCTCTGTGGGTAACTTGTAGGTCGATTCTCCCGAGGGGGTATGCTGACATGCATGGCATTATCCCATAGAAGGGCTCTTTGACTGGGAGAGGCACTTTTTGTGTGGCAGAATCGACCAATTTATACAAGCACAAGTACAATGGCAACCACCGAAGTGATAGCATGGTCATACTTGAGCCCATATAAACTCGGTAGTCCATCGAGTATCATGAAGGATCTCAAATAGTCCAACATACAACCAAGATTGTACATGATTCAACATACATGTCACATGTTACATAAGTTCACAAGTATCTCAACATACATCGGAGTTCAAATATGGTTATTACAATACCAAGTTCAACTGCAATAGCAGAAGTAATATAGTTCTGAAACCAACATCACACACACTTGTTTAAATACATGCTAGTTCATGATCAAGTCCCACAAAAGCATCATTGGTAAGACAACATAGAAGAGCCTTGCCCACGGCCTTACTCCTCGTCTAGGTAGGAGAGAAGCAATTCTTACAGTACCCATGGTATACCGTACCATCTGTAACAAGTGGGAAATAAACCTTGAGTATGAGAAGGTACACAGCTAGACCTACCCATCATGAACCAAAAATAAAGTGACACCTGTCACAGAACCGACCAATTTATAAGAGCACAAGTACAAAAACAATCGCTGAAATAATCAAATTCTCGCACTTGAGCCCATATATAACCTGGTAGTCAACTGAAACCATGAAGGATTTCAAACCAACTTGCATACAACCAAGATCACAGTAATTCAACATAACATATCATACGTTACAACATTTCACAGATGGTTTGCAAATAGATTACATCACCTTAGAGTCATCGTTATTACAAAACAAGTGTTGTAAAGTACGCAGAAGCAAATAGTTTAACTTACACACCCGAGTTCAAATACAAATACCAGTTTGCTGATCACAACCTACAAAAGCATTCGGATAAGAGAAACAGAGATCATGCCCATGATCTCGTCTTCATCACCCGCCGGGTGGAGACAATACTTACATAAGCCTTGATATAGAAGGTCATCTACAACAAGAGGGAATAAACCCTGAGTACGAGAATGTACTCAGCTAGACTTACCCATCGGAAACCAAAACAAATGACACCAAGGATCATGCATAGCTTAATTTAGTGGATCTGGCTGACACTTTCTTTTTGCGGAAAAGCATAAGTAATAATGAGCAATTCATAACCTGAGCTAGCAGTGACTTTTAGCCATTAACCAATCATCTATATTAGCACCTGTACTAAGCAATCATTTGATTAAGATGTAAACATTAATAACCATAGCAGGTATAAATTGTGCCAACATTATCATCATTATCCATTTAACCATATCATTAAATTCATTGAATCTATGTTGCCGCTGCTCAGTCAAGTTCTCACTATCCAGGAGAGACAGCAATTCAAATTGATTCCTATCCAGCTGGAGAGGTATCCTAACACAAACCTTGCTTCCCCCATCAGGGTCACAAACAAGTCACCTTTGGTACAATTTAGGAGTCACGAGTCCGACCAGTGTCGCAAAATCAGAGAACCACTCTGCCATGAGTGCTCGGTGACTTAACCCGCCCTTGGGCTTACGCTAATGGCTCTCCGCACATTCTTACTTCCATCTAGATTGTGACCCCTACTCGCGTCCCCGGCCTGAATCGAACTACTAGGCTTCACGGTCGGAACGAGTTATCCGGCCAGCTAAATGTTAGGTTGCGTTCAACATGACATAAGGACGTACAGCGTATCGGTCCTTAAACGACATAGATGGAGTCACTATGTCCAAACCTACATAAGACTTCGCCCGGTCTTAATTCATTATTAACATGGTTCTTTTCCACGATAGCAAATATAGCCAACCGTGATCCACCTCATCCTAAAGCTCACAGGTGACAGGAAATCACCTGACTTCTACCGCACTAAGCATGGCTAAGCATTTAACCCGTTCCTGAACTTAAATAGGATTCAAGTGCGATATCTAGACAAGGATGGATATATAATGCAACAATTGGTTCCAACCAATTCCTATACTTAATGCATCATCAACAATGAGAGATACTCAATATATTTGTAAAAACATGGGAGACTTAATATGCGCTGGGGCTTGCCTTTTAGGAAAGAGGACGGTTGGTGGTCAGGGCACTCGGGCAACTCCTCGGTGGCTGCTTCATCGATTTCCTGCACCTCGGGCTCCTCCTCTTGGCTTGCTCCCTCGAACTCTAGAAGCGTCACTCCCTCTGGCACACCTATTGCATGTATGCACAAGATAAATATCATGGATGCACATGAACAAAGTTAGAAATGCTCGGGGAATGCACATGCTTACTGCAGTTCGCATTTTCCAACTTAAACTCTATTCAAATCACTTTAACTTACCAAGTTTATAAAATCTAATGTATAATTGCTCATCTTCAGTTAAGGACCTAGCACCTGCACCTAAGCATGTTCTCAAGTTAGACTAGCACCTAAACAATCAACACGAACATCGCAGCTGAGCACACACAATCATTCGTATTTCAGCAAAACAGAAACTTATATAGCGGTACAGTAAACTGACCAAAACTAGAGATCTACAAATCGAAATGACAGGCAACAAGACAATTTGGAAAGCTTATGAAATTCCCTACAATTCATTTTCAGACCTCAAGGCATGATTCCAAACTTTACCAGGTTGAATTTACAGAACCACATAATCCGGTCCAACAAGACAGAGAGCAAGCAAAACCGTGATCAAACTTTGAATGACTGTAGCTCCTAAACTACTAGGCCAAATGCCCCCAAATTTTGACAGGAGCTAGACACCTAAGTTATATACAACTTTTGTATACACCACATTTCCAGCAAACCAAAATATCATGGGGAACTTTGTAAAGTCCCGAGAACTGTCCAGAAAGACATAATGCAAGGAAATATTTATTAACTTATGTTGCAAACAATTAATTGGGCAAAACCAACTTTACTCACCTATCACACATATTACAAGAACACCAGAAAGTAAAGTGTTCACTACCAATTCATTTCTTTTAATGACTTTCTTAATTTATTTAATTAATTAGGAGAAATGGTAAACATATATGAAAACTGCACCATTTAATCTACAAAAATTATAGTAGGTACTACATGCTCCAAGTAGACTACTATAAAAATTTCATATCATTTGAGCAAGTATAACATCCTACACAAAAATGACAAGACATAAAGGCTTAAAATGACATAATTAGGAAACTAGAAATAATTGAACTGGCTTTCAATTCATAGTGACTGATAGGCGGGGTCCACATGTCAGCTGGCCCACGCGTCAGTGATACAAAAAACAGGGCATGGCAGTTCGCTCGACGAGGACCAGCGGAGCTCACCGACGGTGGCGTCTCCGGCGACAACGATGGCACCAACGTGACCGCCTCGAGCTCCCATGTCGATTGGTACCCTAACCTCGCTCTCTACCGACCCTAAGCACCCCGCCCACGGAGCTCGGCGACTCGGCCATGGCGCACGGCGGTGCACGGCCACATTCCGACCGGACCGGACCGACGGGGATGGTAACATCATCACACAAGCATCGGTGAGTGACAGAGAAGACAGGACAAAAGCTAGGGAAGGAAAAGGAGAGCAGTGCAGTGCTGGCCACGGCGAGCGCCACTCCGGCGAGGTCTGGATGGCGGCGGAAAGCTAAATGTGACCACTACCTCGGTTCACTGGCCCAATGGCGTGCTGGACGAGCTAGGTGAGGTGATGGCGGAGCTGTGGACTAACTGGAGGCGGTGATTATGCGGTGGCAAGTGAGATTGGTGACGGCGCTTGCTCTGCGTCAATGGCGGAGCCGGCGCGCTGCCGCTGCTGCTGCTGCTGTGAGCGGAGGAGGCGAAGGAGGGTGAATGAGAGTGAGTAAAGAGGGTAGGAGGACGTGGCTTCAAGCGGAGGACACCGGGCAGCAGTGTTAGGCCGGCCACGGCGTGTGGCGGCCATGCGGCAGCAGGGCTCTGTTGCCGGTTGGCACTATAGCATTGATTCAGTCAAGCCATCGATGCCTGACAGCGATACTTGATGACCTTCAAACTCCTAATCGGTGGCGAGTTAGCAAAATCTCCTTCAAGCAATCATGTAGAGCTATGATAGGGCTACAACATTGCTTTAGAAAGTATCAGCTAATTCTCAAAGAATCACAAGTTACATCAAGCCAAAGTCAGCCACAGAAATCGGTGAATGCAGTTAACACTTAGAAATTTTTCAGTCTCCAAATCAACCCCAAAACTGACTTGTGGGTCCCTTTAGAGCATTTTATGCACATTTTCATGACTTGGCTCCTAAACAAAGTTTGTTCCTTATAAAATTTACTACAACTTTGCTTTAGGTTTCTCAAACATGCAAACAATCTAAGCTATACTTTTTAAACAGTCAAACTTAGGAGCTCTAGGGGTCCATAATAGTCAAACCATGACATGGAAACCTAATTAGGCAAAATGATCAACATGAACATTGTTCCTCATGACATTCTAAGTATAACTAAGTTGCTTAAGAGAATAATTAGCCACACCACACATTGGTCACACCAAAATAAAGCATCACATGTATTGAAACAAGGAAAAACAAGTGACTTTGTTACTTCTGTTTCAAAACCATGTTTCATGTGTTTCATGAGTTTGTGGCATTGTACAAGCTAACCATGTTTCACTAAAGTGAGTTGCACATGTTGCACTTGAGTGTTACCCCCTATTCATTTCCTAAAACAATCACACATAAAAATGTACAATATGTTGCAATGTTTCAAAAGCATGTTTCAGACAATTCTAAACTCATGAATGGATGAATGATGCTCATGTTTATGAAATGCAAGTGCAAATGTGGAAGCCAAACACCTAAGGTGTTACAGTGACACCAAGGATCATGCAAGGCTTTATAAGTGGAGCTAGCATGACATTATTTTGCATAAAAAGCTACTAGTTGAACTACACATTTTATGATCCGTTCACCAAGTTAATTATAGCTATTCATCTCTGGATTAGAAACTAACCTATGCCAAACATGTGTTATATAATTAAGTAGCATAACAATAGTAACCATAGCCAATTATTTTATCATTCTTAGAACCATTCCACTTGCCATTAATCACTACGATAGAAGGAAGCTCAATCAAGTTTCTCACTATCCGAGAGAGGCAGCGATTCGAATCGATTGTAACCAGCTAGGTAGTATTCCTAACACAAACCCAGACCTACTTGTGCCAAGGTAGTCTTAGGTCATCTTTGGTACAACTCAAGTACATAGGTCACGGGTTCGATCAGCATCGCACAACTAGGGACAACCAGCTGCCAGGACGGTCAGGCCCAGCCTACCCTTGGGCTCACATCTGGCTCCCCGCACATCCTTACTACCATCCATTATGTGCACTCTTATAGAACAAGGCCCATCTTGAGTTGAGCTACTTAGCTTCATGGTCAAAACGAGTTATCCGGCTAGCTAAGTGAGAGGCATGCGTTCAAAATGACCGAGGACCAACAATGATTTATCCTTAATTGGCACAGACGGAATCACATGAGTTTCCCCTACTACATAGACTCCGTCCGGCCTCCATTTACATCACCCCATGGTTGTTTTACACGATAGCAAATATAGCTAACCGTGATTTGGTATCCACATATATCTCGCAGGTGATAGGAAATCACCTGACTTCTACTGACTAAGCATTGCTAATCATTTATTGGATCCTGGACCTACATAAGGTTCAAGGTATATTTCTAGACAAGGAAATTATATGCATCAAGTGTTTCCAATCAACTCCTATAACCTAATGCATCAAACATAAAGGACTCAAGTTGACATTTATAAAAACATAGGAGGCTTAGAATGCTTCGGGGCTTGCCTTTCATGTAAGACGAGGGCTTATGGTCTGGGCACTTAGGTAAATCTTCTAGAACCTATTCTTTGCCTTCTGGAACTTCCTACAGCTAGGTCTCCTGCTGGTCCTCTTCCCCCATGGCCTTGAATTCTAGAAGCGTTATCCCCTCCAGTGATCCTACATGTATGAAGGTATAGATAAATATAGCGAATGCACAAGGGATGAAGTGTAAGTATGGTATGACAAAATACATATACATTTTAGTGACAACATAACAAGATGATGGCAAGATTACTTTACTTTATTTGAGTAGGCGCATATCTCTTCTGTAGTAGAGAACTTTTAGTTTACTAAGTAGGTGCATATCTCTCCTCTAATAAAGCAACATACACTCACCATGTTTTAGCAACCTAAGATAGAGTTATTCATCATCATTAAGATGTCTATCACTTGCAGCTAACAACTTGTTTTAATTAGCCTAATCATCTAATTTAGCAAGCATCATGCTCATCCAAAGCAAATGATTCAAGAACTAGATGCAATTGAATTATAGAGCAATAAATATATAGTTGCATACACCCAATCAAAATTGGCCACAACCCATTGTACCAATAGATTATATACATCACCAACATGTCGAAAGGTATAATGGTTAGATCTAAATCAATTATATATATGCCTTTATTAATTTATTTAACTTGGATGAAAATTGGAACTGCTACTTCTAGTGCACAAAAAATTCTAGAAAAAATACATCAACTTATACATGCTCTCAAGAGACTACTATTAAAATTTTCATGACATTTGGATATGCATAGCAGCCTCTACAAAAATGACAAGTTACATACTTTATAGCCACTTAAATATACTTAGCATAGTGAAAAGTGTCAAGCAACCACTTTACTAGTTTTCTTAGATTCCTTATAATACTAGAACACTGTAGAAATTATTTCATGCCCATAAGTTACATAAATCTACCATAATTAATTTCATAACAACTAGCATTTAATTAAACCAAAATAAGAAATCCTATTCCAAGCATGTTAACTGTAGGTTTCCTTTTTTCCTAGCTACAACATGTCAAAACATGACAAACAAAATTGGAACCACATTTTTAGCATATACCAAACTCCAGTTATGCATTTTTCAAAATTAATAGGAATAAACAAGATAATTTAAACAGGGTATAAAATTGTAGCACATACCAAGTTTCATCTTTTTAGCAGATAGTACTCATCAAGATGAATCCAACAAAATTTGGTTCACTCAATTTGGACGCTCCTAGAATTAGTTATGAATTTTTGAAGTTTGAATCAATTTCTAAAAAGGAATAAAGAAAAACATTCAAAATCTAAAATCACTACGCGCACATAGCCTACTGCACAAAGAGGCTGACGGCTAGGACCAGGGGTCCACCCTGGCCCCACCTATCACAGGAACTAAAGGATAGGGGCGTAGTTTTGACCAGCGAGAGCTCATCGACGGCGAGGTCTCCGGGCAACGCGGTCACCCCCAACGGCTTCCCCTCGTCAACCTCGCACCCAGCAAACTACTTTGTTGAACCTCGACCGGTCTCTAGCTAGGGCAGTGGCAGCAATGGTGAATGGCTGGTGCTGACGTGGCTGATGGGCTAGTCATATCTGGCCATGCTATGCTCAAGGTGAGCACTGGCTACGACTTCTTGGTGACCTAGCAGAGATCTAATGGTTAGGATTGGGGCCTTGTGGTTGCACCGGTGAGGCACGACCGCGTGCATGGCAGGCACGACGGTGCGACCTGTGACTGGTAGGTTCTAGTGATGTTCCTAGCGAAGCCAGGTGACATGCATTGAGCATCCATCCTCCCATTGAGCTTCGGCATCATGTTGCTAAGACCTAACACCTAGAAGTGAGAGGGAAGGACACTGGGCATGCATGGTCACGGTGGCACGCATGGCGGTGGTGCGGTGTGTGTTCTCTTTCCGGTGGGGGCCTACATTGGCTAAAGGCCAGTAGCTATAGCATTCACTTGACCTAGTGACCATTGAATAGTGGAGAGAGTGCGTGGAGCAGGCGTGAGGTGATCTGTCCACCATGAGCTTGAGCTTGGCGGTGCATCGTAGTAATGGTGATGGCACGGCGATGGCCCTAGGGGCTTTACCTGTGTTCAATGAGCATTGCTAGTGGGTCGATGGTGTAGAGCATGACACATCCATGCTGTGGGTGAGAGGAATCAAGCGGTGGTGTAGAGTGTGTTGTGGCGCTACTAGTGAAGGCACGTTGACGGTGACACTGCTGCTTTGCTCCACTCTGTGAGATGCACACGGGCGAGAGAGGGGGCGACATAGTAAGTGAGTGCATGAGTGAGTGGAGGGTCATGTGCTCCCCCTTTTGGTGTGGCAGGGTGGGCCGGTGCCCGTGTATAGCTGCCATGCAGCAGGCGTGGCCTGCTCGTGGTCGACCATTGCCGACCGGTCTGAAATCGGCTAAGTGCCAATTCAGGCAGTCTGGTAGCATGACTTTGCACCCCTTGATCTCCCAAACCATGGTGAGTTTTGATCAACCAATTTCACCATTGTGTAGAGCTATGTGAATACTACAAAAATTCTTCAAGGAGTTTTGCCTAATTCAAAATGGTTTTCAAACTAAAAATTGTGAAATGTAGGTACATGAAAATTGTAAACCGTCTTAGAAAAATTTCTTAGTTTTCAAAACAGCATTAAGTTGGATTTTGGGAGCCCTATTTGAGCAACTTAGGCACTGATTCAGTACTTGACCCTTAAACAAAGTTTGTTCTACATGACATGAACTACAACTTTTATTTAGGGCCCACTTCCATGCAAGCTCTCTAAGCAATTAGTCAAGTTAGGTCAAAAAATCAACTTAATAAAAGCATTTCTACTAATACTAACACTTAGAAGCATTTTTGGACCAACTCATGAATATAAACTTGGTTCCATTTTCCATCCTAAGTGTGTATAAGGTGTTTTAGTGACCAAACAACACTCACTTGTATTAACCAAGCATGACCATAAGGCATATACATGTATAATTAAGCATCTCCTGTGATAACATAGAGTGAATGAAATGAAATTTCATATGCCAATGCTCATGAATGAATAGGTGATGCTTATGCTCATGCAAATGCAAGTGCAAAGTGCAAGCTTAACACTAGGGTGTTACAGCCGCTCCCCCTTATAGAAATCTCGTCCCAAGATTTGAATGACCTACCATTTTTCATAAAATACGAGGGTAAACTTCACGTAAATAATCCTCTCTTTCCCATGTTGCATCTTGTTCACTGTGGTTATTCCACACCACTTTGTAAAACTTAATCACCTTGCTTCGAGTTACTCTTTCTGTCTCTTCCAATACTTGTATCGGTTTTTGCTCATAAGTCAAATCTGATTGAAGCTTAATATTGGTTGGTTCATTCGCTTCATTAGGCATGCAAAGACATTTTCTCAGCTGAGAAACATGAAAACATTGAAGATCGAACTCGTCTTGGGAGGTAACTATAATTTGTAAGTGACCCTTCCACTTTGCTCAAGAATCTTGTATGGGCCTACATACCTAGGTGCAAGTTTTATTTTCACACCAAATCGTTGCACTCCTTTCATTGGTAATACCTTTAGGTATACATAGTCACCTACCTCAAACTCAATAGGTCTTCTTCTTTTATCAGTATGGCTCTTTTGCCTTGATTGAGCGGCTTCAATGTGTCGTTGGATAATATGGACTTGCTCACGAAGACTGCACTACAAGAACATCATCAACTTATGTGCATCAAAGGACCACGTGAGGCTGAGTCCCCAAAATCAAGCCCAGGCAAGGTTTTGCGCGTACGCAAAAATGAGGGAGGGAAAGTGTCTGTACAACCCAATGAAAAGGTGAAGAAAGGTGTGATGCAGCCAAACCTATCATGTAGATACTATGGTCACAAAATAAGGTTGGGCTAGGTAAAGCCTCATGGATCGATCCCTGGGCGAAGCCACGTGGCCACAGCATTTAGGCGATCGGACCAACGGCAGTCATAGAAGGATGGCGGAGCACAAGGGAAGCAAAATCAAGGGACACGAACTGAAAAGAAGCTTTTTACTTATATTTATTAAAGACCCCAATTACACCTCAGGGATCTTAGCCACTGCCATAGAGGATAACCTCCACATCCACGGTGGCAACAATGACATCCATAGTAGCGGTGAAGTCATCAACCAGCGTCGTCCGCTCCTCTTGCCAGACATGCTTCGGGAACCCAGGCACCACCTATCAGAGGTCCATCCTGATCCATAGTGCATGGTAGCAAGAGCAACACTATGTCCCTGCCGGATCCCTACCACCACCACTCGCACATGGTCTTCCACCATGATGATCTCTCAGAGGTGAGCCGCCTCTGCCTCATGGTGGGAGGCCACCAGCTGCTCCTCCAGTGCTGGTAACAAGACATTGTGAAGATAAGAAGCTATGGACATCCATCAAGACATCGAGGCAAGGGAGACCCTTACCCATGATGCGAGCTAGGGTGTCAGTGGTCATTGCCTATGTAGTGGCAATCTCGCCCACCAAGGCAGTGACAGTAGCTTTGACAACATCGACATCGAGCTCCAACTGCCTCGCCTCATAGGTGGACGCAGAATACCACTGATGGGCTTTGTCCATCTCGTGGATGAGTCGGTAGAAACTCTCGATGGCCGCCCAGAGATGACAAAGATGAGCACAACCCCGGCACCACCATGGCCCTAGTAGGGGCAACACCGATGGCACCCCTCAGCATAGCATGGGAGACAACCCTAAGGAGTGCTCATGATCAACTTAGGTTAGCATTAAACTCAAGGCATTGTTCAAACACTCACCCCTATTTGTGTAGCAAAACTCAGAGACACGGCGATGGACCACCAGCCTTCGGTACCTCCTCCTATGGATGCTCACCGTGATCTATCGTATTGGCTGAGAAGGAAAGCTACAAGCACACAAAAGCAAGGAGGAGGAAGCAGCAGGGCAAGCACTGAAGAACAGATGAATTCCCCCACCTTACCAGATCTCCCAATTTATAGCCATGGGAACTAGCCACCATGGATACCTCAGGCACACGCGTATCCACTTTCAATCACTAACCACCTCATAAATCATGTAGAGTAGGTGAAGCAATTGGAGGGGAGGCAAAGAGACGGTTACCCACGTAGCGATGTGAACCAAGTAAGCTTTGCATGTCCCCACTTTTTCCATATCATTTTGAATTATGGGCCCGCATTTCATGGCATATGACTACTCACAAGTGGGCGCTATTGTGCCATGACATGACTAGGGAGGCCAACAGCCCCTCGAGATCATGCGCAGAGCGACCCAACGCAACCATGACCCCGCATCATGCTTAGGAAATCCATCCTTGGGCCAGCCTTTAGATGTGCTCAAGGCTATGAAAGGGATAGGGGCAAGGAGGAGATGGGCCCCTATGGCTCTAATTGGTGGTGTAGAGCCACATGACCCTCTCTCTCTATGTTCGAGTCATCCGCTTTGAAGTCGCCTAGGTTGACCCCCTCTAGGGGAGGCATCTTGC
>NC_089588.1:66931901-66959068 GCF_019320115.1 Miscanthus floridulus | reverse complement strand
AAGCTAGACAACCCCATGAGACGAACTGGGTCAAATGAGACCTTTGTCCAACAGTTCCTGTAGCTGAATTTTAGGTTTGACTAACTCATTTGGTGGCATCATATAGGGTCTTCTCGATAGGTGCTGTACCTAGCACTAACTCGATCTTAAATTCCACATCCCTATCAGGCGGTAAACCTGGCAACTCATCTAGAAATACATCAAGAAATTCACAAACTACTGGAATATCACATAGGGTAGTGGCTTGAATAACACACACAAGTTCTAAAGATCAAAACTTTGGGGTGGTACTAGAAAGCATTACTCCCCCTTTGGTTCTCTCAACATAATTGTTCTAGTGGTAGTGTCAATGAGAACTCCATGACCCCTCATCCAATTCATGCCCAAAATCACATCTATTGCTAGTCCTAGCAATATATAAGATCTGTAGTGTACTCCCTCTCTTGTATAGAGATGAGCACATCTCTCACTAATTATTTAGTAGAAAGTGGCCCTATATGAACTTATACTATAACCACCCTTGTCTACCTCAATTATCTTCTGATGATGCTTAGATGCAAATCTTTGGCTCATAAATGAATGAGAAGCTCCACAATCAAATAAAACAATGGTAGGATGATTGTTAACAAAACATACTGGCGGTCACAACTTCTCCCGTGGGAATTTCTTCTACGGCTGTATAATGCACATATCCAGCACGTGCTTTTGGATTGGCCTATTTCTGATTACCCTAGTTTTGATTGCCATTCTTCTTGGGATGGGGCACTCCTTGGCCCAATGACCTAACTAATTGCAGTTGAAGCATGGCTGGTTGTTCCTTGGTCCTGCTGAGCTTCCCTAGCCTGCATTGCCCTGAGGTATGGCAATAGTGAATGCCCTATGGAATGTCTTCTAAGGGTGATTGGCTTGAACTTTTGGCTATGGAGGCCTATACTTAGGCATTGGTGGATGGAACTATGGCCTAGCTACCACTGGAGCTCTAGACTAAGATGACCCTAAGGCACCTACCTCAGCTACTCTTTTGTGGCCCTTTGCTACTATGTGTAAGTTGTTCTAGTTCTCCTGGGTTAAGGCATCGCTAACAAACAGATTATAGGTAGCACATCTTGAGTTGGCATAGTCTTCATTAGTTTGGTGCCAAGGCCTCTCTTGAAGCTTTCTATCTTCTTTTCCTCTGTATCGACAAACCCTAGGGCGTATTTGGACAAATTTTTGAAGGCATGCATGTACTCAGTAAGGGTTTTGGTCCCTTGAATAAGTCTCATGAACTCAGTTGCTTTCATGCGCATTAGCCCCGGGGGAATGTGATGCCCCATAAAGGCTACCTTGAACTATTCCCATGTGACCTGTGTGTTTGTAGGTAAAGAGGATAGGAAATGGGTCCACCATTTTCCTATGGGTCCCTACAGTTGATGGGGATCATATTCAGCCTTCAGATGCTTAGTAACCCTCAACAGATAGAACTTCTGCTCTATCGTGTTAAGCCACTCATCCACTTGGAGCGGTTCTTTGGCCTCTTTGAAGATAGGAGGCTTGGTGTCTTAGAAGTGCTTGAATGAACTGTACTAATTTGGTTCCAGCCCTTGATATTGTTGGTGGGCCTAGGCGTGTTCTGTGCAATGAGGCGCAGTGTCTCTTCCATAGCACTTTGATTTCCTAGAAATTGCGTGAAGAACTCATTCGTAGAAGGTGACGGTGGTGGTGGTAAATCACCATCTATGCCGCCCTGGCTGGTGCCTGCCCCAGCGGGTGCGAATCATCTACAAAATTGCAATAATAAGTGATTATTGGTTGATGTCAGGAGATTATAGATGAATTATGTAATCATGCCAAACTAAAATTACTGGAGAGAATCATAAATTCATACAATAAAACAGAGGCATAATAATTCATTCTCGCAACATAACATCACCAATTAGATCACTTATTGTACTTGCAACGCGTTAACATGCATGTCGTATTTCACCAGTAAAAAATGAAACTAGAATTTTATCAAAGTTCAATCCGTAATGACACAACATGCAAAGTGCCAATATTACACCAAAGTTAAGTCACGAATACTGAAATTCAAACTACAAGTCCATTATACAGATAGCGGGATACAACTAGCACATTGACTAGTCCCTAGACGGCTCTACTCTTCACGTTCTCACTATCGAGGTCAGAGATAGCATCATCCTCATCCGATGGAACTACTTCTTCCCAACCATCATCTTCAAAAACAATTCTAGATCTTCTTCTTCCTCATCTAGGATTAGGTGCAGTTGGTTGTTCAAATAATGCACCTCATGATGAAGATCCATCACCATGTGTTCTGTTGTGCGGCTAAGGCTTTGGCATTATTTCGTGCTGCTTCTACCATGGTGGCACGATTGTTTGCTTGGATCCGCTAGCATGTAGCTATGAGTGCCATAGTGAATGGCCTCCAGCTGCTCCGCAGTACTACTAGCACTGCCTGATCATCAGCTCTTACCGCTTGGGCGGTAGCTCTCTATTGATCGACCTATTCCATCTGAGTGTGGAGTTCTCCCAATGCTACATAAGCTTGGTCAGTGTCCCATCGAGCCTCACTTGCTGCCTTTTTGTGCTTATGAACATGCTTCCTCAACTTACGCTGTGAAACTTTGGCCCTCATGAGCCTATCCATGCAAGTGGTATAGGACTCCTGCCAGAAGTCCCGGGTATCCTGACAAGTATAGAACATCTTCATCATGGCAAACATTGCACTCATAGCAGGACTAGAATTATCTGCCCGCTCATCCTGGTCTCAGATCAATGCATTACGGTTGCACTGTGCCCAAACTATTATGGATAGATCCACCTGAGGAAAAGTACCAGCACACTGCCGGTAAGCTTATCCCTGTTGCTGACTTATCTGTCTCAGCACCTCAAAAGCAACTACCTGGGCACCTTCCCAAGGAGTTTTTCCATCAGATTCTGCCTTCCACTCCTACCACAAGGGTGCTTAGGTATGAGCTGGTATGGTTTGCTGTAGCTCATACCATGGCTATCCTTCTAGGTATACCTCATTCTAGGAATAGAGAGGTGGTTTGGTATATCCTGCATAATGCAGGACCCTCCAAATTAGGGCAGGGGTATGAAACATTTCTAGGAAAGTCTTACTCCCAGCTGATGCTGCCATCTGTTCCAACAAAATGGTGCAACTCTTATGAGAACAACATTATAATAGAAAAGAGTTACTCAACCGAATAAGAGACTTATAAGGGGAGGAACAATGGAAGTGTGTAATGAATGATTGATCATGATGCATGTACATTTCGTACGTCCTCACAAACTTAGGAAAATTAAACTTCTAACGACATACACAGTGGCATACATGCGTTCTCTCATATATAATGTAGCTAGTTGGGCTACAGGTTTCACTATTAGTGTACCTGTACAAGAATTTCATTTTAGCCCAACCCCACAAGTATATATGTAGAAATAAAAATCTAGGCTCTAGGTTGCAAGCTAAATACTTCCATATATATACCCATATATATACTTCTATATCAAAGCTACCCGAAAGTAAATACATCTCATATATACATATAAATATGCATATACAGTCATATCAAAGCTAACTCATAATTAAATACCTCCGTATATATATGAGACATATATATACTTTAGTATCAAAGCGAACTCTCCCCATTAGACCACACGCTAACATCTTGCGGTTATGGCACTCATCATCTTACCTTACGCATAGAGGCAATTGATCCATACATCACCACTCAAGTGAATGGCATCCATACAATAGCACGTCATATGGAGGATGAAAATAAAAACCCCCAAGTTAGTACTTAATTAGCCACCTAAAATCCTTAACTGGGCATAAAGGAAGTGATCACTAGCACACTTTAGATTCAAACTTTAGGTTTAAATACCTATATATCTATCAGTTGCCAAAACTAGTTTTGGAGAAACAAAACCTTTGTTTTAAATACACAAGTGGCAATTAATGTTGAATCTTGCTCTGATGCCAGCTGTAGCAAACCATCCAATTTATAAGAGCACAAGTACAATAGCAGTCCGCAAGCGGTCGCACTGTTAGACTTGAGCCCATATAAACCCGGTAGTCCGTTGAGTACCACAAAGGGTCTCAATTCAACCAAAATCGTACATGATTCAACATACATGTCACACATTACATAAAGTTCACAAATACAGTTCCATACATCAAAGTGTGATTAAAAGTTATTACAAACCAAGTTTAGGTAAAATAGTAGCGGAAGCAATTAAAGTTTAAAACTAACATCTCCATCATTGTTCAAATACTGTGCTAGCTCATGATCACAATCCCACAAAAGCATAAGAGAGAGATTAACAAGAGATGCCTTGCCTAGGGCCCTACTCCTCGTCCGTGGTGGGACAAAAGTAGTTCTTATAGTAGCCATGATACATCCTATTATCTGCAACAATGGGAAATAAACCCTGAGTACAATAAGGTACTCAGCTAGACTTACCCATCATAAACCAAAAATAAAGTGACTCCAAGGATCATGCAAGACTTTATAAGTGGAGCTAGCTTGATAATATTTTGTATAAAAAGCCACTAATTCAGCTATACCTTTTATAATTCGATCATTAAGTTAATTATAGCTATTCATCTCTAGATTAGCGACTAACCTATGCCAAACATGTAGTATATTTTAATAACATCACAATAATAACCATAGCCATTTAATATTTTATTCTCAGAATCATTCCTCTTGCCATTAACACTATGATAGAAGGAAGCTTAGTAAGTTTCTCAATGTCCGAGAGAGATAGTGATTCGAATTGATTTCAACCCGCTGGGAATTTATTCCTAACATAAACCTAGGCAGACCAGATCAACGGTCACCTTTGGTACAACTGAGGTCCACATTTCATGGGTTCAATCAGCGCCGCACAATCAAGGATGACTAGCTGCTAGGACATTTAGGCCTGGCCTGCCCTTGGACTCATGTCTGGCTCCCCGCACATCCTTACTACCATCTAGATGCGCACTCTTATAGAATGGGGCCTGGCCTGAGTTGAGCTAGTCGGTTCAAAATGAGAGGCATGTGTTCAAAATGATTGAGGACCAACAATGGTACAGTCCTTAATCGATGCAGACGGAATCACATGAGTCAACCTACAACATAAACTCTATCCGGCCTCGATTTACAACATCCATGGTTCTTTTATACGATAGCAAATATAACCAACCGTGGTTCAGTGCCCACCTATATCTCGCTGGTGATAGGAAATCACCCGACTTCTACCAGTCTAAGCAGTAGCTAAGCATATATTCAGTCTTGGACCTACACAGGTTAAAGGTATATATCTGGACAAGGTAGTTTTCTATGCATGAAGTGTTCCAATCAACTCTTATAACCTAATGCATCAAACATAAAAGACTCAAGTGATATTTTGTAAAATATGGGAGGGACTTGGAATGCTCTAGGCTTGCCTTTGATAAAGGAAGTTGGCCTTTGATCTGGGGCACTCGGGTAGGTCCTCAAGAGCTTACTCCTCGCCTTCTAGAGCTACGGGCTGAGGTGCCTCCTATTGTTCCTCCAGCTCATCGTCGAATTCCAATAGAGTTATTCCCTCGGACAGATCCTATATGCATGAGCAGGAAATAAGATATCATGGATGCATATATAATGACATGTATAATATGATATGATGTGATGAATGCGTCCTCATAAGTGTTCTCAGTAGCATTGCATTAAGGTGATAACAAGTTACATTTTCTTTTACCGAGTACGTGCATATCTCTTCTCTAGTAATTTAAACAAACACTTATGTAAATCATTTTCTGCACTATGAGACAGCAACCACTTGTTTTGACCATAACTAGAGTTTATATATATAAATAATATGGTTGTAGACATTCTAGAAAGATTATGAAATTGCCTACAACTTCTTTTAATCATCTTAATGTGATTCGGCAGTTATCTAGGTCAAACAATTCAATCTTTCAGATCTATCTAGAGAGCAATCATTTCAAATAGCAGAATTCCAACCACTATAATTCTCAAACCATAAGGTCTATGACTATTAAAATTTAATACAAGGTTGATATGGAAGGTATCTACAACTTTTTTATTAACCATCTTTAAAGAAAAGATCATTATCATCATGAAATCGTCACCACAATAGAAACTACACATGGAGTCATCTAGTTGAATTATAAAGCAATAATTAACTAGTTGCCTATAAACAAATACTTCTAAGCCTCACTAATAGTGTCAACAGATTATATGCATCACACACACCATAAAAAACATCATGGTTAAGTCTAACTAATTTATTTATATTCATTTATTAATTTCCTTAGATAATAAGGTGATTTATAGAATAAATATTTCTAGTGCTTAATAAATTTTGAGAACATTACAGTAGGCTACACATGACTTTAATAGTCTACTGTACAAATTTCATGCCATTTGGATAAGTATAGCTACCTCTACAAAAATGACAAGTACATATGCTTATTTTAGCAAAAATAGTTTAGCATAGTGAAAAGTGTCAAGAAATAGATTTAATATTTTTCTTACTTTCCCCCTAGCATGAGAATACTGTGTAAAATTTATATGATCATATGTTATGTATTTTTACCCCAATTAATTTCACTAGAATCTAGCAATTAATTAAGATTAAATAGGAAGACCATATTACAAGTATGTCTACTATAGGTTTAGTTTTTTTCCTAGCTAGAGCATGCCAACAAAAGACCAAAAAAATTGGAATCACAATTTTATCACTTTCCTAGCTCGAGTTATGCATTTACAAGATATAAACTACTTTAAAAGCACTTATCTTGCTCAATTTAATTCTCCTAGAAAAATACCCTAAGCAGTAAATTTTATATTTTTATCAAATAGTACTCTTCGAGATGAATCTAACAAAATTTAGTTCACCCCATTTGGATACTCCTAGCTCTAGATATGAATTTTTGAAGTTAGTATTCAAATCTATGAAAAATAAACAAAAACAACTAAACCCTAATTGCTAGGTACACCCGGTCTATACACCCCGCTGTGACTGAAGCGTAGGTCTCGTAGTCAACCTGACCCCACATGATAGTGAAATAGAACAGAGGCGGTGGTTTGACCGTCGAGAACTCACCGACGGCAAGGTCACCGGTGATGAGTTCACCGCCGTTGTGTTCCCCATCATCACGCGCATCTACTGGTACCCTAGGTTTGCTCGGAGGATCACTGGAGCAACCTCGCATGGCGAGCATGGCAGCTTGGTGGTGGTGCGCAGTGGTGCTCCGGCCATCTCCGACGACGGCATGGCTAGGCGAGCACGGCTACAACATCAATGAACCCTAGCCGAAGCTCTACAACATGGATCAAGACATTGTGAAGTGGCAGTGAGGCTTGGCCTCGTGCATGGCATGTCGATGGTGAAAAGCACGGCGGTGCGTAGCTATGTTCCAATGCTGGTGTGTCGGCGTTGGCTCAACGGCCAACAGCATGACCTAGACCTGACCCTAGGCTAACCCTAATGAGAGAAGGCGTGCGCGAGATGGCTCGATGGAGCACGACCACGACGAACGCGAGCTCAGTGGAGCTCCGGCGATGGCGTGATGGCGGTGAACTCGAATAGTGGCTTTACCTGAGCACGATTAGTATGGCTAGCAGCTTGGGAAGGTGGAGGAGGGGATGGCGGAGCAGTGTGTGCAAAGCAATCAACACATGGTGCTGCGGTGGCAGCAGGAGCATGGCTGAGGTCAGCGGCGATGACACTGTGGTTCTACTCTGGAGCGGCGCATAGGCGAGAGAGGAGCCAGAGAGCGAGAGTGAAGCGCGTGTGAGTGGGTGTGACCGCTCTTTACTGCCCGCTCTATGCCTGACGGGTGGGGCCAACGCCAGCCGATGGCCACCATGCAGCGCGCATGGCCTGCGTAGGTCGGCCACGATGGGCTGCTGCCCCGACCGATTTAGACAGGTGAAGGAGCCAACTGATACAGCATGTTTTTGAACCTCCAAATCTCCCAAACCGTGGTGAATTTTTGAAAACTCCATTAATACAAAGGTGTAGGGCTACATGGAGTACTACAAGATTGCTTAAAGGAGTTTGGCCTAATTCCTACCGTTTTCAAACTACGATTCTCCAAAGCAAGGGTACTTTGAAACTAAAAACTAGTTTAGGACTTACAAAATTTTCATTGTTAACACCACATTTTGTTGATTTTTGTGAGCTTTGTTTGACTAAGTTAGACACTGATTTAGCTCATGACCTTTAAATAAAGTTTGTTACCCTTGATGTGAACTACAACTTTTATTTAAGTCACATAGCCATGCAAATATCTAAGCTACTGTTCAACTTTGGTCAAACTAGCATCATGAAACTAACATTTCAAATTAAACCAACACTTAGAAGCAAAATTAGTTCATGTCATGAATACAAAAGTTGTTCCATATATCATTCTAGATGTGTCTAAGGTATTTTGGTGACCTCACACCATCTCATGCATTGGTCACATATGATCACAAACATAATTAAGTATATGAGCAACATCACATGTGATAAAGAGAAGGTAAATGAAATGAAACTTCATATGCTCATGCTCATGAATGCTTGGATGATGCTTGTGCTCATAAAATGTAAATGCCAAATGCAATGCTTAACACTAGGGTGTTATAGCCATCCCATCAGGTTGAGTTTGGACGGTGCAGTGTCGTACCGGCCATCACCGCCCTGTGATGTTGTCTTGTCCACACAAGGGTGTGCTGGGATGGGCCTGTGCCCTAATGTGAGGGATGACTGTCCCCTCAATCCTATCGGAGTGAGTGGAGCGTTGCCTATCCCTATCAGGGCTAGCGTACTTAATGGAGCCCGACCTCGTCCATGTCTCTCTCAGCGGTCGAGGCAAGGGAGAGGTCGAGCGTAGTTGCGTAGCGTGCAGTGGAAGGAGAATTGGAGTGGTCACGATGGCCGCATGACTTGATGCGCTGGCCCAGGGCCTTCATGGCTTAGGTGGGCTGAGGTCGCTGGGCCTCCGCTAGTTGGGCCTTCCAGAAGGCTTATTACTCGATGCCTTGAGATACCCGGGGTATCATAACCCTGACAGGTGTGTTCTAGTGACGAGGCGAATAAAACTAGACCCACTTGCATATTTTTGAAGAAATTTTTTAGTAGAAATTTATGTGTGCTATCTTATAAAATATAATTTATACTCCCTCCATCCATTTATCGAACTCATTTTAGGGTCATGTGCAGTGACCAAGGGGGGCCGACGCTTGCAGAATTGCCCATTAAATCACGGCTTCCTTTTAACTCCATGGCGACTGTTGAATTACTGAGTAAATACTCCGCTAATCCCACTCCAAACGCCATTACGGCGCGCGCCTGGCTTTCGCATGCACCCAAGCAAATTTTTTTGCTTTCCTTTTCACCATGCCTGGCATCGTGCGTGCAATTCTCTTCCTTTCCTTTTCTCTTTGCCACAATGCCTTCAGATTTAGTGCGATTACCACATGATTTCCTTTCCTTTTCACCATGCCTAGCATCACGCACGTACTAGACCACATCACTGATGGCCTAGCAATCCATCGCATGCAGGCATGTAGCAGCGTGGCGTGGTGGCGGTGTCGAGTGACTCAGCGACACAGCAGAGGGATCGATTTTGGTGGCACGGCGGCGTGGTGTGGTGACAACTTGGCGGCACGGAGGCTGGACCATGCACAAAGGCTAACGGGAGGGAAATGGAGGGACTATTTGAAGCAACAGGAGGGCGCCGCCGCATCAATTAGCGCATTGCGTACAAGGAGCCCATGTCTCGTACAAGGAGAGCGAGCGCCTAGGGACAATGTCCCTGGTAAAAGCTCTAGTTTGGTTTTGGCGAATTGATGAAACCCTAAGTGCTAACCTTGTTTATCAACTGATCATGAGATAGGTAGCACACTCCAAGTGGTGAAGCAAATGAAGATCATAGCATGATGATGATGATGGCATGGTGATGATCAAGTGCTTCGACTTGGAAAGAAGAAAGAGAAAAACAAAAAGCTCAAGGCAAAGGTATATTTTGTAGGAGCTATTTTGTTTTGGTGATCAAGACACTTAGAGAGTGTGATCACATTTAGGTTTGATAGCCATACTATTGAGAGGGGTGAAACTCATATCGGAATGTGGTTATCAAGCGCCACTAGATGCTCTAACTCATTGCATATGCATTTAGGATCTAGTGGAATGCTAACACCCTTGAAAATGTTTGTGAAAATATGCTAACACATGTGCACAAGGTGATACACTGGGTGGTTGGCACATTTGATCAAGGGTGGTGAAGTTTAGGTGCAAGGGTAAGAAACTCCACCAGTGGAGTGTCCGCCCATAGAGTGTGGACAGTCTGACGTGCCACCAGCGCCCTAGACAAAAAAGACAAAGGTCACTGAGAGTGACCGGACGCTGGCCTCGGTTGGACCGGCGCGTCTAGTCAGATGTAACAGTGAAGACGCTGGCGTCGGTCAAACGACCAGACGCTGGGGTCGCTCTACGACCAGACACTGGCAGGGTGTGTCCGGTTAGTGCTGACGTACGCTGACATGAGGTGCACAGAGGATACATTGAGTGACCAGATGCTGGGTGAGTCCGATCGGGCATGACCAAACGTGTCCGGTTGAAGAAATTCATTCTAGAACCTTACTGAAAATGACCGGACGCTGGAGGCTGAGCGTCTGGTCATTTGTAGCGGAGCATCCAGTCAATAGATGACCATTGAGATCAAACGACTCCTGTTGAATGCAGTATGACACATGGCTGACATCGGGCGACCGGACACTGGGTTTAGAGTCCGGTCAATATGACCGGAGCGTCCGGTCACCCCGTGTTTTACCCAATGAAGGGGTACAACGACTCTATTTCATGGGAGTTTCTATTTAAGCCCCATGGCTGGTTCAAGCCCTCTCTCTTGGCCATTTGCATTGACATAGCAACCTTGTGAGCTTAGCCAAAGTCCTCCCACTCATCTCCATCATTGATTCATCATCTTTGTGAGATTGGGAGAGAATCCAAGTGCATTGCTTGAGTGTTTACATCTAGAGACACTGGGTGTTCATGTTTTGTTGCAGGATTTGCTTGTTACTCTTGGTGGTTGCCGCCACCTAGATGGCTTGGAGCAGCAAGGATTGTCGAGCGGAGTGTTGGGAGATATAATGACCGATGATACATATAGAGATGATGATGAGAAGGAAGAAAAGAGGGAGAAGAAAGATGATAAGAAGGATGACAAGAAGAAGAGTGTGGCATTCAAGGCCACATCATCTAAGGGCAAAGCCAAGCAAGAAACATCTAGTGAAGACGATGATTTATGGGATGATGATGATGATGAGAAGATGGCTCTCTTTGTCAAGAGATTTGGCAAGTTCATGGTGAAGAAGGGCTATCATGCTAGAAGAAAGAAGTCTTCATTCAAGAACAAAGAAGAGTCAAGAAGGTGCTTCAAGTGTGGAAGCAAAGGTCATCTTGTTGCTCAATGTCCATACAATAGCGACAATGATGATGACAACAAAAAAACAAGAAGAAGGACAAGAAGGAGAAGAAATAGAAGAAGGACAAAATGGCCTTCAAGAAGAAGAAGGGTGGTTCATATGTGGTCACTTGGGATAGTGATGCTTCCTCAAGTGATGATGATAATGATGATAGTGATGACCACAAGACCACCAAGAAGAAGGTTTCTAGCAAGCATTGCTATCAATGAGAAGCCTTCTCTCTTCGACTCTTCATCATGCTTCATGGCTAAGGCCACTAAGGTACAAACTTGTGATGATAAAAGTGATGAAGAACATGATAATGAAAATGAAAATGATAGTGATAGTAAAGCATTTGAGTTATTGCACATGGATTTGTTTGGGCCAACTCAATATACTAGCATTGGTGGAAACAAATATGGCTTTATGATAGTGGATGATTACACTAGATACACTTGGGTATTCTTTCTAGTGGATAAAAGTGATGTGTTTGCAACATTCAAATCATTTATCAAGGGCATTCACAATGAGTTTGAAACAACCATCAAGAGAGTTAGAAGTGACAATGGTAGTGAGTTCAAGAACACTAGAATTGATGAGTTATGTGATGAATTTGGAATTATACATCAATTCTCGGCCAAGTATACTCCACAATCAAATGACCTTGTTGAGAGAAAGAATAGAACACTCATTGATATGGTAAGGTCTATGCTTAGTGAGTACAATGTGAGTTAATCTTTTTGGGCCAAAGCTATCAACACGGCTTGCTATTGTAGCAATCGTCTCTATTGTCACCCATTGAAAGAGAAGACATCATATGAGCTCTTGAATGGTAGAAAGCCCAACATTGCATATTTTTAGGGTTTTGGTTGCAAATGCTATATTTTGAAGAAAGGCACTAGATTGGGCAAGTTTGACAAGAAATGTGATGAAGGATTCCTACTTGGTTATTCCACTACAAGCAAAGCATATAGAGTTTGGAATTTGGATAGTGGTACTCTTGAGGAAGTTCATGATGTTGAATTTGATGAAACCAAGGGTTCACAAGTAGAAAATGAGAACTTGGAAGATGTTAGAGGCATTCAACTTTCAAATGTCATGAAGAACATGGATATTGGTGAATTGAGGCCTAGGCAAGTGAATGATGATGAAGATGATCAAGTGCAAGTGCTCTCCAACTCAAATGTACAAGATGATACAAATCAAGCTAGTGCAAGTGGCTCTCATGACAATGAATAAGATCAAGTGGCTAGTACATCATCTCAACCAAATGATCAAGCAAGTACAAGCAATCAAGTTCCCATCCTCCAACCAACCAATGTTGCAAGAAATCATCCATTGGACACTATCATTAGTGATATTCAAGAGGTGTGCAAACTAGATCAAGATTGGCATCATTTTATGAGCATTTCTCATTTGTGTCATCCATTGAACCAAAGAAGATAGATGAAGCATTGAAGGATGTTGATTGGGTAAATGCTATGCATGAAGAATTAAATAACTTCACAAGAAATCAAGTTTGGGAATTAGTAGAGAGACCAAAGGGACACAATGTGATTGGAACCAAATGGGTTTTTAGAAACAAGCAAGATCAAGATGGGATAGTAGTAAGGAACAAAGCAAGATTGGTAGCACAACGCTTATACACAAGTTGAAGGTCTTGACTTTGGAGAAACATATGCCCCGGTTGCTAGATTAGAAGCAATTAGAATCTTGCTAGCCTATGCTTGTGCCCACAACATCAAGCTCTATCAAATGGATGTCAAGAGTGCGTTTCTCAATGGTTACATCAATGAAGAAGTATATGTTGAGCAACCTCCCGGTTTTGAAGATGATAAGAAGCCCAACCATGTGTACAAGTTGAAGAAGGCATTGTATGGATTGAAACAAGCACCTAGAGAATGGTATGAGAGATTGAGGGACTTCCTCCTCTCTAAAGGGTTCATGATGGGCAAGGTTGACACCACTCTTTTATCAAGAAGATTGGAAAAGATCTATTTGTGTTGCAAAATATATGTTGATGATATTATATTTAGATCAACCAATCAAGATTTTTGTGATGAGTTTGGAAAGATGATGGCTAATGAGTTTGAGATGTCCATGATTGGAGAGTTGAGTTACTTCCTTGGTCTTCAAATCAACCAATTGAAGAATGGTACATTTGTGAGTCAAAGCAAGTACATCAAGGACATGATCAAGAAGTTTGGATTGAATAATAGTAAAACCATTAGCACACCAATGGGAACAAATGGCAACTTAGATAGTGATGCAAGTGGCAATATGGTGGATCAAAAGTTGTATCGGTCTATGATTGGAAGCTTACTCTATGTGACCGCATCAAGGCCGGATGTCATGTTTAGTGTATGCATGTGTGCAAGATTTTAAGCCTCACCAAGAGAAAGTCATTTGAAGGCTATAAAGAGAATATTGAGGTACTTGAAGCATACAACAAATGTTGGTTTGTGGTATCCCAAAGGAGCAAAGTTTGAGCTAGTTGGTTACTCTGACTCGGATTATGCGGGATGCAAGGTTGAAAGGAAGAGCACCTCGGGCACATGTCAATTGTTGGGAAGATCACTTGTTTCATGGTTATCAAAGAAGCAAAATAGTGTTGCATTATCAACCGCTAAAGCCGAATACATATCCGCCGGTAGTTGTTGTGCACAAATTCTTTGGATGAAGGCCACCTTGAATGACTTTGGAATCAAGTTCAAGAAAGTGCCATTGCTATGTGACAATGAGAGTGTAATTAAGTTGACAAACAATCCGGTTCAACATGCAAGAACAAAGCACATTGATGTCCGCCACCATTTCATAAGAAATCACCAACAAAAAGGGGACATTTGCATTAAGAGTGTAGGCACCGAAGATCAACTTGCTGATATATTCACCAAGCCATTGGATGAGGAAAAGGTTTTGCAAGCTTAGGAATGAGTTGAACATATTGGATTTCTCAAATATGTGTTGATGCACCCCCCCCACTTATATGGCATGCCTCTCCTTCAAGCAATTCAAGGTAAAAGTTGATTGGCATGGCATACATCCTTACTAAGGACATGTTTAGTGCATCTAGTCATCTCTCCATTTTATTAGGCTCATTCATGAAAATCAAATGAATTTGATGTTTATATGGTATCACTATTGCTTCTATGCTTGACTTGATCTAGTGATAGCATATGACTTGTTTGTGGGCTTGTAAACCTAGTGTTTAATCTAAAAAATGAGCTCTAAGTGTTTAACTCAACATGGTACAAGATAACCCTTATTTAGAGGTGTGAAGAAGCTTGTCCTTGGATCAAACTGAGTTAAATATCTTTGGCAAATGATCTAGTTTGAACCAAATTTTGGGAAAATGATCCTCACCCCATTGATTGACATTGATAATCCTAACCTTTTTAAAAAAACCTTTGTGGTCATTGATGACAAAGGGGGAGAAATAGTGTATAAAGATAGTGAAAAGACAATAAAGGGGGAGAGAAATAAAGATATAAATGATAGGGGGAGAACTTGAAATAAGGGAGAGATATGACAAAGGAAAGGGATCAATTAAAATTTTAAGCACACAAGTAGGGGGAGCAAGCTCATGAACTTGTATGGTGCATTTGACTGTGCATTTCATATGTTTGCTTGCATAACACAAGTTTTAATTTAAATATCCATGCTTGTGTGATGAATGATAGTTGTAAACTTGAATGATGAAATGAAAATCTAGCACACATAGGTTTATTCACAAGTGGTATCATTTCCAAGTATTATCAAGTGATATCTATTCCAAATAGATTTTCAAGTAGTATCTTTTACAAAGTTTTTACAGTGGTATCTAGCTATCCCTTCGAAGTATTTTTCAAGTGGTATCTAGCTAACCATGGTGCTAAGGATGGTATAATGGTGCACTCTGATTGGTATCACGCTTCAAAGGCCAATGTCTTATACCTTAGCATCATTTGGTAGATATTGTCTCCTATATTTCCTATCTAATCATATGTGCAAGCTACTATCCAAACTCTTAGCACATATGTAGGGGGAGTAATTGCTACCACATAGAGTTCATGAAACTTGTCTATATCCTTTTACACATGGTAAATATGCTTGGACAAGCAACATGGATTCAATTGAATTTTAATTCATATCTTTGTATAAGTGTTGTCATCAATTACCAAAAAGGGGGAGATTGAAAGCTCTAGTTTAGTTTTGGTGAATTGATGAAATCCTAAGTGTTAACCTAGTTTATCAAGTGATCATGAGATAGGTAGCACACTCTAAGTAGTGAAGTAAATGAAGATCATAGCATGATGATGATGATGGCATGGTGATGATCAAGTGCTTCGACTTGGAAAGAAGAAAGAGAAAAACAAAAAGCTCAAGGCAAAGGTATATTTTGTAGGAGCTATTTTATTTTGGTGATCAAGACACTTAGAGAGTGTGATCACATTTAGGTTTGATAGCCATACTATTGAGAGGGGTGAAACTTGTATCGGAATGTGGTTATCAAAGTGCCACTAGATACTCTAACTCATTGCATATGCATTTAGGATCTAGTGGAATGCTAACACCCTTGAAAATGTTGTGAAAATATGCTAACACATGTGCACAAGGTGATACACTAGGTGGTTGGCACATTTAATCAAGGGTGGTGAAGTTTAGGTGCAAGGGTAAGAAACTCCATCGGCAGAGTGTGTGCCCGTAGACTGCGGATAGTCCGACAGTGCCACCGGTACCCTAGATAGAAAAGACAGAGGTCACTAAGAGTGACCGGATGCTGGACTCGGTTGGACTGGCGTGTCTGGTCAGATGTAACAGCGAAGATGCTGGCATCAGTCAAATGATCAGACGCTGGGTTGCTCTACGACTGGACGCTGGCAGGGTGCGTCTGGTCAGTGCTGACGTACACTGACGTGAGGCGCACAGAGGAGATGTTGAGTGACCGGACGCTAGGTGAGTCCAGTCGGGCATAACCGGACGCGTCCGGTCGAAGAAATTCGTTTCTAGAACCTTACTGGAAATGATCGGACCCTAGAGGCTGAGCGTCCGGTCATTTGTAGCAGAGCATTCAGTCAACAGATGACCATTGAGATTAGACGACTCCTGTTGAACGCAGTGTTACACGTAGCTGACATCGGGCGACCGAACACTGGGTTTAGAGTCTAGTCAATATGACCGGAGCGTCCGGTCACCCTGCGTTTTACCCAGTGAAGGGGTACAACGACTCTATTTCATAGGGGGCTTCTATTTAAGACCCATGGCTGGTTCAAGCCCCTCTCTTGGCCATTTGCATTGACATAGCAACGTTGTGAGCTTAGCCAACGCCCTCCCACTCATCTCCAATCATTGATTCATCATCTTTGTGAGATTGGGAGAGAATCCAAGTACATTGCTTGAGTGTTTGCATCTAGAGGCACTGGGTGTTCGTGTTTCGCTGCGGGGATTCGCTTGTTACTCTTAGTGGTTGCCGCCACCTAGATGGCTTGGAGCAGCGAGGATTGTCGAGCAAAGGGTGGTGATTGTCTCCGACTCTGATCATGGTGATTGTGAGGGGTTTTTGACCTTTCCCCAGCGGAGCGCCAAAAGGCACTCTAGTGATTGCTCGTGGCTTGTGTGATCCTCATCTTGTGTTGGTTGGTGTGGCACCCTATTGAGGGTTTGGCGTGTGATGCCAATTAGTGCGTAAACCTTCAAGTGATGTGAATCGCCACAACGAGGAGTAGCTTGCCGACAAGTAAGTGAACCTCGATAAAAATCATTGTGTTCATCCTTTGATTCTGAGGTGATTGGTCTTCATTGTTATTCACTCTTATGATTGATTGGTTCCTTCATCTACACGGCGGTATAACTTTCTTAATCACTCTCTTTACATTATCGCAAACTAGTTGTCAAGCTCTTTATTGTAGCTAGTTGTGAGAGCTTGCTTGGTGGTTGGTATGGCTCTTTAGTTAGCCTTTGAGAGCACACTAAATAGGGTAGTGTCATAGCTATTGTGTGAATAGATACTATCTAAACTAGAATTGTGGTAGGTGGCTTGTATTTTGAGTAGGCTAGCGCAACTCTTGCTTCGCCTCATAATTATCTAACCATTTTGTTAAGTGTTGTTGTAGAAATTTTTATTAGGATATTCACCCCCATCTAGCCATTAGGACCTTTCACCTGGCTTAAATGACGCCGACTGTTGGTTTTTTTTTTGCTCACACAAGTCCGATAAATAGACGGAGGGAGTATCATATAACTTATAAGTATACTTATAACATATAACTTATACGAAAAACTTGGAAGCTCAAAAGTTATGAAACACAATTTATTATTTACAAAAAGTTATTAAACAAAAAGGAACGAATTAACTTGTAACTTATATCAAAACTTATGTACAGAAGTTATCATACACAACCTTGTATACTAAGTTATTCAATACAACTGTGTGCATAAAGTTATAAGTTTATACGTTATAAGGTAATACACATAAAATTGGCACTACAAAAAAATTGTTTAAAACATATGTAAGTGGGGGTCTAGTTTTGTTCGCCTCGTCGTGTAGAACACATCGGTGCAGATAAAATTAAAAACGGATACAACATTCAGAAGTTATAGTATTTCAAAAATAAATGTTTTTTGAGGTGATGACAGCAACATGAGAAAGCATGCGGGGAGAAGGAGTGGTTCACCAGGGGCTTGCTTGATAAGGTGGCTCGACGACCTGGTTTGCGCCCCTGGGCTACAGTGCTCGTGTTTGATGGCCTTGGCCCATCTCCAAGCCCGGCTCTTGCGGTGCAAAACTCTCCCCTCCGCCTAGCTCCACGAAAACAAAATCCCCCTCCATTTTCAAGGGTGCGGCTCCGCGCGGCACGAGGCGGCCGATTGGGGTTGATTTTGGGTGACGACGGGTGGCTCGCACGGGCTTGCGCGGGAAGGCTGAAAGCTCCACGCGTGCTCCCTCCTCCGGTGAAAGTTGCCACCTTTATAAGCGGCCGCCCAGCGCTGCGGTCCCTCCCTTCTTGTCCCTTGCTTCTCCACCCAATCATGTGAGATACCGGTGGTGGTGTTGAGGTGTGGTGTCTGGCGAGGCAGCATTCTTTCCCGGTGGGCTTTCTCTCCGTTCCCCCACCCGGGATCTGCACCGACGCGGCGCCACACTATCTTCCTTGCTGGGACTCTAGGAGGCGGTCGTCTTCTTCCTTCCGCTCATGCCCCATTGGTGCGGTTGGTGTTCTCCCAGCTAGATCTACTTCCTCTCAGTCCAGACCTGCTTCCTCTTCGCCACCTTGTCTTCTTCTTCTTCGTGTTGCGCCTCTTCTTTGCTCCGACCATGACCCCGAGGTGAAATCGATCCGCAATCCCCCCTATTCTATGATGGCAATGATGTTAGGGTTTGCTAACATACCTGCTCGTGATGATTTGTTCGGTTAATATTAGTACATGTTACTGGTTCATTCTGGATTAGGGTTTCATTTGGTCTTTGTTCCATGTCGTTTGTACAGTTGTTTATTTGCCATGACATGATGGTATGCTTACTGTTTTTGGTGCTCTCTGCTAATGATGCCTCTGTTGGTTCTTGATTGTTGTTTGGTTGGCCTTGTATTTTTTTTATCGTGGTCAATGATGTTGTCCAAGGCACTTGGAGGCATGTACCTACATGCAGCCGTGCCTACTTAGCTATTTTAATCACTATACTTTCATGTTGAAGCCAGGCAGGGTGTGTTGAACTGAGTTTATGTCAAAACTATTGATATTATACCAATGAAGCAGGTCTTCAGTGGGACATTTTAGATCATCGATTTGGTCTAACCAAATCGAAGATCATCAATGCCACACTCAAGGTTTGTTTCATGTCATATATTTGGCTGGGGCTAAACCTCCTTATGATTTCACATAAAATGAGCCCTTACTATGTGGTTTTCAAGGGGAAGAATCCTAGGGTTTACCTGACTTAGCATGAGTGCAGTGAACAAGTGCCGGGGTTCAAAAATGTTATATACATGAAGTGCAATAACTATGAGTAGGCTGTTACAGATTTCAATGCATCAACTGAAGCACTAACAGCATCCCCTGAGTTGTTCCAAACTGAAACATGTGCCACCATGCAACCTGTTCATGGTAAGATTGTTTCTTAGAAGAATGTGACCATTGTCACTCTTTTGATGCTGGTCTTTGGTCTTCGGTTCAAGCTGTCGTTGTGCAGCCAATGTAAGTGCAGTTCGTAGGATGATGATGACACAATTGTAAGGTTAATTAGCTGGCTCCATGTGATGTTGGTTTTTGTAATCCTTAATCTCAAACCTGTGCCCAATCTATTCATTTCCTTTGCAAACTTGAGATGGTGGTTCCTGCTCTCTGTTTTGTGCTTCTAACTTGAAGCCGACTATGGTTGCAAATGATGTATTTATGATGTCTTAGGCCTATTAGTAATATACTTAATTTACCTTAAGTACTGTTATTGTAATGGAACTCCATTACAAATTGGAATGAAGTTGTGCTCATTGCTTTGATCTATTTCCATTCTGCTTCCTCCATTTGGGCCGGGTTGACATTGCCCCACACCAAATGTCATCTCAAGTTAGTAGTTGGTGTTAGTTGGTCCTCAACCGGGCTCCCACATGGGAATCAAACAAGATCTTCATTGGATCCAGTCGGACAGGGAAACCAAACGAGCACTTGCACCACTATAGACAGGGCCGAGCCAGCCTCAGCCACCTTATCAAACATGCCCTAGGTGTGGGCGCGGATCACTCGCTGGACTAGCAAGGAGGAGGGGACCGCGGAGGGACTGCGCTGGACTTGTTGGTCAGATCGTTCGCCTGATTCAAAACAGGTGAACGTCTGTCCAAATGGAATTGGGAGTGGTTCACTAGGTGCGGGCACGGATCGCTAGTTGGATTAGTAAGGAGGAGGGGACCGTGGAGGGACCACGCTGGACTTGTTGGTCGGATCTCAAATGGAATTTGGTGTCGACGGATTGGAAGGGTGTTTTTTTTTCTAGCATGGCCCGGCCCAGCATTCAGCCCACTAACTCTCAGTCCGGGTCGCGGCTGAGCAGGCCTGAGTTCTGTCTGACTGAGCTCCCCTTATCCAGACTAAAACAAACCTGAATTCCATACCCACCGTCCCGTCCCTCCACCTATACACCTCTCTTTCCTCCCGGCAGCAATGGAGACGGCACTCCGGTGAGACGAGCCAAGCAGCCAGCCCTGGCTCCTCGATGGCGTGCCTGGCACCGCAGTTCATGTGGGCGCCGTCTGCCGCCGCCCACGTGCCTTCCTCCTCCTCGTCCTACTCCAGGTGCTCCGCGCTCCGCGTCCACTGCGCCGTCACCTCCGCCGTTGTCGTCCAGGACCGCACCAACGGCAGCGCGGCGCAGCTGAGGCTCGCTTACGCGGCTCCGGCGATTCAGGTGGCCCGCACTGCTCTGTTTTTGCTGGATTGTCTTCCGAATTACATATGCTGTACTGTCTTTGCCCGCTTTTGGTGCTGTGTTTAGTTTAACATGTGACAAATTGGGAGACTTAGTCCACTCCTTTGTTGGATGCGTTGATGATCAACAAATAAGAGTACATTAATCACTCTCAAACAATGCCACGAACCCATGACCATGAGGTGCTTTTCCTAGAACAAATGAGTTCAGGGCCAACTGATTGGAGCGGCTAGTAACTGTAGCTGCAGGCTATTTATTGCAAAATCTAGCATAGCAAGTGCTAAATCCCACTGTTAAAAATGTAGGAACATTGAATAAGAAGTGACGTTGTACGAGTTTCAGTTCATGTCTGTTACTGATTTCCTACTTGGAAGACGAACATTTTATATCAAATCAGCAGGACTAATTTTGATCTGTGGGGACAATTATTGGTAATTTCAGTTCTGCTTCCTTGAATTGAGTATTTCTCTAGCAGTGTTGGAAGAAAAAGAAATGAAGCAGGAGTTTTAAGCTTCTAGAAGGAAGGATGAAATTGAGTCATTATATAAGGCAAACACAATCATGTTCCTTTATAGGCTTCTAAGCCCTTTTCTTTTCTTGTTGAAGGCTGCTGCCTTTCCAGCATTGCCTGTAGTGTGAGAAATTCCTTAACAGTATAGTAGAATGTAGAACATCACAATATTTGTTCACTTTTACTTTGTAATGTATGTCAGAGAAACTTTGAGGCAACTCTGGCATCAGAAGCACTTCTAAATGAAGAGGCGGTAGTAGAAGCCGCAGCCGCAGAGGCAGTTGCTCTTGCCAGAGCAGCTGCTGAAGCTGCGCAAGAAGTTGTTCAGATGGTACAAAAAAACAACCATCAGCCTATAATTAGACAAAAAAAGGGTGTGGACAACTACTTGGCAAATGAAATCCTTCGCACAGAGATGCAATCGAGCAGTCCTGACATGTATGCTAATAATCCTTTGATGGAGGATTTGGAGTCTTATGGTATCATGGCTTCTGAAGATGAATTAGATGCTTATGCACAGTACACTGAGAACATAGCTGTGAAATCTGCTCGTCAATCTGAGAGGAGAGCTAGGAGAACTAGAGCAGCAATAAAGGCTAGCACAACTCTCCGTGCTTCACAAAAGGCTGCATCATCCTCAAAGAAGAAGCGGTCCAAGGGTTCCTCATCTAGTATGAATCCTTTAGGTTCCTTGTGGAAGATGACTGGCAGGAGACTTCTTACAGCCAAGGAAGAGGTTGAGTTCTCAGAAGGTATTCAGGTAAGACTATATTATTACAACTCGAGACTATCTTTTAATTATCTGTGTACTAGTGAATCTTCTCAGCTGAGAAGTTAGCTTGACAGATTTTATTGTGTTCCATTAAATACCTAGACAACTGAACAACTGTGTATGAAAAAGAAAAAGTCTCAAGACTGTTAGCAATGCTTCCTATTCATCTTCAACTCCATGTTTTACTGCTGTATTTTCTGCTTGCTGGCAGCCTCCTGGGAACCATCCCAGTGTGTACTGCCTTTAGTGTTGGCTGTCGCCTGGGTTCCTCCCCTGGCTGCTGCCCTCTTAACTCTGTTTTCCCCTAGCTCTGTTTCTCTTCTATAAGTGTTCTCTGTAAAGTTGTCAAAGTTTCAATCAATAAAGATAGATATTCATTGTCATCGAAACACTCGATATAGGTAGGTTTCATGGTGGAATTTGGGGTCCCGTGTCGCCGGTGATTGTTGCGCCCGTTGTCACCACAGCGAACAGGCTCAGTTCAGAGTTACAAAAGTCAAATTTGAGTTCTCTTCGTAGCTTCACCCCTCTTTACATGACCACAGCACTGCCTTGCCAGTTACGTGGTCTGGAGTAAGGCCTAGTCCACTCAGGCCCAGTGAAACGTCGGTTAGGCTTGGAAATCCTTCTTGCTTCAAGCCCATCTTCAGTCTCGGCAGCAGTTTGCTTGTGACATTCTCCCCTCCTTGAGAGACGGCTTGTCCCCAAGCCGGGGCACGTGGAAATTCTTGAGTAGCGCAGCTTCATCTTCCCAAGTTGGCAGATGTGGTGGAAGGTGAGCCATCGAATCAACACTTGCTAGTCATGATCTTGATGCTGGTATAGACGATGGTCTAGGATGCGAAGTGGCACCTGGAGCTGCCAAGATGGGTCAAGTAACTCTGAGCTTACTGTATGATGTGGAGAGAGAGTGCCTTTTTAAGTTAAGAGACACATGTAAAACCAGGTGAATGGCTGTCTATGGTAATGCTAGCTTGTAAGCCACTGATCGGATCTTATCAGTAATGGCGAAAGGACAAAAGTAGCGGAAGGAAAGTTTAGTGGAGGACCTGGTAGCCAAAGAAGTTTGAACATATGGTTGAAGCTTCAGATAAACCGAGGCCCCCACTGAGAATTAGCGAAATGATCGTTTGTTGTTAGCATAGGGCTTCATCTTATTCTGAGCACGTAAGAGGTGTTGATGTATCACTTGCTGTGTCAGTTCTCTTTCTTGAAGCCATATTTGAAGGTCAACATTCTGGCAAGTATCCACCACATCAATGCCTTGCTGATTAGGTTCATGGCCATAAAGTACTTTGAATGGTGTATGCCTCAAAGATGAGTGATATGAAGTATTATACCAGAATTCAGCAAGAGATATCCATGAGGACTACTTTGTAGGACAAGTGTGGACAAAACACCTCAGGTAGATTTCTATACAGATTGACTCACTCTATTTGACCATCAGTTTGGGGGGTGGTAAGCTCTACTCATAAGCAGATCTACTTTAAGCAGTTTAAACACTTCTTTCCATACTTGACTGGTGAAAATTTTGTCTCTGTCAGAAATGAGGGCATTTGGAAAACCATAGAGTTTGTAAACTTGATTCATATAAACCAAAGCAACATGCAAGGCTGTGAATGGGTGTGATAGAGGAAGGAAGTGGGCGTATTTAGAGAATTTATCCACCAGAATTTATCTATCACAACCAAGATGCAATTGTAAAAAGCTGACATTGGGAGCCGTTCAATGAAGTCTAAAGAGACTGTTTGCCAAGCTCCTGCAGACAGTACAGTGGGAGACAATCCCTGACTGATGGCCAAGCAAAAAGTTTCTTGATCCTGTTATATGTATGTAACCTCAATTCCAGAATGGCCTCCAACTGGACTAGAATGAAGTGCATTCAATATATTCTATTGAATTGTTGGTGCTGCTCCTATCCAGATTCTGGATTGGTAATAGATTAACCCATCAGTGAGCTTGAAGGGGCCTGAAGGAGAATGAACTATGAGTTCTTGTAGAAGTTGAGCAGACTTGGGGTCTTGGAGGTAAGCAGAATTGAGGTCATTCAACCTGGTGGACTGAGCTACAGAGATTGCAGCCAAATCATGAATATCTGCATGGATAATCCTTGAGAGAGAGAGCATCTCCCACTCTATTCTCCTTGCCTTCTTGTACACCAATTTATATGTGAGCTCAAGTAATTTTGTAAGAGCCTTGTGCTGCCATGGGGGTAGTGAGCCTCTGGTCATCAAGGTGGATAAGGTTTTTTTGACCAGTCTAAATAATGAATTCTGATTGTTTCAAATATGGTCTCCAATGATCAACTGCCAGTAATATTGCCATGCACTCCTTCTAATATGTGGAAAGTCCTTGTGCTTTAGATCCAAGAGCCTTGCTAACATAAGCAATAGGGTGGTCATTTTGGTGCAATACCGCTCCTATACCATTGTCAGAAGTATCAGTCTCCGGCCAAAGGGTTTACAAAAATCTGTTAATGCTAAGACTAGAGCAGTAATAAGAGATTGCTTCAAGGCTTGAAAGGAAGAGGCTTGGGTTGATGTCCAAATAAATTGTTCTCCTTTCTTCAAAAGGTTTGTCAAAGGTTTGGACAAAAGAGCAAAATGGCGCACAAACTTCCTATAATAACCAGCCGTGCCCAAAAAACTTCTAAGTCCTTTTAGTGATGAGGGGGGGGGGGGGGGGGGGGGGGGGGGGTGGCCAATCAGCTATGATTTGTACCTTAGTTGGGTCTCTAGCAATTCCCTGGGAACTGATAACATAGCAAGGTAATGAATTTGGCTCTTAGCAAATGAATTTTTTTTCAAACAATGGCAGGAGCTCTACTGCTCAATTAAGACGATGGAAATTTATGTACAAGAAGGGTAGCCAATGTGGTGCCAACACAAGACACACGAAGGGCAAACCCACCCACGTGATGTGGAAGAGTACAAAACTGCCATGGGTCATCGTTGCTGAGCATGGTTGCCAAGCAGCTAGCATCTCTGACTTCCCATAGCAGACCCAGACGATCCTAACGAAGACAGATAGATGGTCGAAGTGAGAGGCTGCAACAAGTCATCGTTGCCAAGCTTGAACCCTGAAGAGCAGCTCTGACTTCCTATCTTGAACCTTTGCCCGCCCCCGGCGCTTTCCGGACCTCCAAAGCATTCCAATCGACGAAGGAGGGTTCGACTCGTGTCATTGTTGCTAAGCCACGTCCCTGATCCAGCAGCTCCGACTTCACGCTGCAAGTCCCCCCCTCCACACGCAGAACGGTCGCCGAGAAGCGAAGAGCATCAACCGAAGGCAACATCATGGCCGATATGAATTCCAACAGCGACGCCTTCAGGAAGGACATGACGTCGAGAACGCCACCATTGCTTGTCTAAGATGGACTAGGCTTTCACACGTGGAAGATAGTGCTGGGTAAAACGGCGCCCTCAACAGGGAAAGCAGCGCCCATAGGCGTCACCGTCGCCAAAGCTTTCTGTCGGGTACCATAAAAAGAGGTCCCCTAAGCAACAACCGAAAAAAATCGTTTAGACCCTACCGATAATCAAAGCCAAGAGATAACTACTGGCTAAACCCCGGCCTCGTCCGAGTCCGAGGCCACCTACTCTCCGCCCCGCTAGAGGCCTCGCACGAGAGGCCTCGAGCGGCCTACCGATCCTCCGTCTCGTTCGAGGCCGGCTCGTAAGGCCTCGGACGAGGAACCGATTCTCCGATTCGCCCGAGGCCCTGCCCGGAAGGCCTCGGACGAGTTACCGATTCTCCGCCTCGCTCAAGGCCGGCTCGGCAAACAACCCTGTCGCCTCCGCCTCGACCAACTTCTCGGACAAGATGTCATGTCCGACCAGCGCGTTCAACCGCTCCCGCGATATCGGCCGAATGACGGCTTGACACAGCGGAGTGGCCGACAAGACGTAAGTCACATCGGAGCCATGCCTTCCGAGACAGGATAGAGCAGGGGTTACCGGCCGCTGTGCTTAGCACTGTGCCCACGACCGGCGCCCGTACTGTACTGTGCTACCTAACCCTTGCTCCAGAAACAACGCAGCGTGCGGAGTCAAGTCGGGTTACTATAGCCTCGGAATCAGTGTACGGGACCAACTGCTCCCGGCGAGCCTCGACAATCCACTTCAGGGTCTCGGCAGCCTTGGGATTCGCACCCGCCGAGCCCCCCACGACGGTTCAGCCTCGGCACCAGCTGAGCCTCGGCTCTTTACGCTATCGACGAACAGCAACCGGGCACGTCGCCCGCCAGGCCCTGCGTCAGGCTATCACTGAGCTCCCATGTCACACAGGATCGGATGACCGGTGCGTTGCTCCAGCACTTCAAGGGCAGGGCCACTCCATCGACCATGCCGCCACAGTAACAGGCTACAGGGCTCGGACATGCCGCCTCTGTTCGCACGATGCCACGTAACTAACACATGTATTACCCCTGTCCCCCCTTCAACTATAAAAGGGAGGGATCGGGACCGTTTCTAAGAGGAGACCCAAGCGCACGAGATAGACGAACACGTACAGGGGGACTGACTCACACACACATTCAGGCATAGACGGGCTCACGCTCTCACGAGATAGACGAACACACGCTCGACACCCTGTAACGCGCACACTTCCGCTGCCTGAGATCAACATCTCAAGCAATCTACGCCGCTCCACGCAGAGACCTGGGACTAGCTCCCTCTCTCGCCTTGCTTGTAACCTCTACTACGAGCATTTCGGTGCAAGGAATACAAGATCGACCTCTCAGACTGGACATAGGGCACCCATTGCCCGAACCAGTATAAACCTTGTGTCTCTTTGCATCACCATCCGGGATTAGGGGCACGCAGTACATTTTTACTAGTTGGTTGAGGACCCGTGGTCCAAAACACCGACACTTTCGCCCACGGAATCCCCCAACACAATGTTGAGCCAAGATACCGGACCCTAGTGTGCTGTCATCGCTATCGTCGCTGCCCCGCCATCCCACATAGAACCTTCCAGAGGGGCATCGACGTGCCGGCTGCACGCAGCAGCCGCATAGCTGCATCGGCCGCCACC